>NC_043728.1:0-135086 GCF_005498985.1 Sporisorium graminicola
ACGTATCCTCGCACGGTGGTGGACGTGAACGGCTTGCGAAGTCCACCAGCGAGCACAGAGACTCCTTGTAGACCGCTTGATACGCACTTTGTCTGCTTGGATCGATGGAGAGCCGTTGTCGACCATGCCTGAAGCTGGCGGAGAAACATCTTGAGTCGGACAAGAGTTCCAGTATCGAGCAGACAGGAGATATGGTCGGGCTTGCGTGGAATGGGAAGTAGAGCGACACGAGGACAAGTGTGGTTTTGACAAGATATGTTCTTGTGCGAGCGGAGAAGTGCTGCAACAGGGTTCCAACATTGATGGCTTTCCTGATTTTTCCCAGTCCTGCTCGACCGCAAGTCTCTGCATTCATCGAAGCGCCAGAGACGCGCTCTTCAAAGAATGTCTCACTATCTTTCTCAAATGTCCCCGAACGCGGATGCAGAGCACACACCAGGCACGCATAGAGACTCAAAAGAAGCTTCAACCATGGTGAAACAGCAGAAGTTCCCTTTCAGTAACGTTCCTGATCGAAAGTATAGCTTGAGCACTTTCTGACAGCCCGCCACTTGGTGTCAAGTGCGGCGATGACTTTAGTGAAATTTTAGAGCTTGAAAGTTCTTGGTGGCGGCGGAATACACTGACCAAACCCGATTTCACTACACTGTTGCGTCTGGCTCATCGTTCACTCTAAGAGATTCGCTCTGAGTTCTACATGGTGAGACGCAACTGGCGCATGAGGCCAGACGTCATTGCTTTTGCTCTGCACAGCGCAAGTGAAGGTCGAACATTGCGAGAAAGATTTGTGTTTAAGCTGTAATAAGCCAGACATATACTGTTTGAAGCACGAGTCCGGGATTGCTACCAGCAATATCAGGGTCCGTACTCGAGTTATCCTTCTCGAATGGCAATTCATCGCCTTGCCACCGATACCTCCTACTTCCTGAAAACGCATTACAGACTGCAACGTCGCAATCATGCTTCGCCGACTTCAGTTCGTCCGAAGCACCGCAAATAGTGTTGTCTCATCGAAAGCGCCTTTCAAACACGCTCGTCGCCTATCGGTTTCGGCTTCAAGACCAAACAACATTGCACAAGACAAGACACAGAGTGGCACTTTGCGCCACCGTGATGCCGTCTCAGCAACGACTGCTCAGCCTGTGATGGTTGAATGGGTCGGGTGCTCGGGCAACACAGTAGCAAGACTTCCGCTTCACCAGGGCGAGACACTTTTGGATGCGGCTCGACGCAATCAAATCGAGCTTGAAGGTGAGTCCATCTCTTGCTAAGCATTCATGTCAAGGTAAGACTGCTGAAAATAACTTCTCCCATGACATTTCTGCGCGCGCATCGGCAGGCGCTTGTGACGGCAGCCTAGCTTGCTCAACATGTCACGTCGTGATGGAACAGAGGATCTACGATTCATTGATGCCTCCAAGCGATCAGGAAGAAGACCTTCTGGGGCTGGCTCACGGTCTTGAACTTGCGTAAGTATTCTTTTCGCTGACAACATAAGAGCAGATTTCTGAAGTACTTCGTTGCCATCATTGCTGCCTCTCAGCTCAAGGCTGGGCTGCCAAGTTCGTCTGCACGAGCTCGATCATTCGATCAGGACAAATCAAGTCAAGATACGCCTTAAAAGTACATGACAGTACCGGTACGGTACTCAAAAAGCCCGACAGGCTTCTTGGCTCCTCGAGTGGAAGAGGGAAAATAACATACATACTTGTGTCAGCCCTTGTATAGCCTAGAGCTACGCTGTAATTTTCTCCCGTCAGTGAAAAAAGACACATGACTCTCTCAAAGAAGCTTCGGCTAAGGCACTTTGTATCGACCGAGAGAAAAAGTCGAATGCAATTTTACCGTGAATTTTAGATTATATAAAATACAGTATGCCCCTGTGACGTGTACACGATTCTACGCCCAATCCGTCACGACCAGAGCAACATTTTATGTATCGTGAAGCTAACAATGGCCGACCCTGCGCCGACGGAACGCTGTCACCGCGTCTCATACAGGTGCGACACTAAATTGGTGGGAAAAAAAGAGAAAAAAACCTCTCCTCTCACAATGGGGAGAGCGGCTATCGCCCTCTGAAGCAATACGGCAGTCAGTTGTGTTTGTGGTACCTCCGTACATGATCCACTTTGACCACGTATGACTGAAACTGCGAGTCTCTGATCGATAGATTGAATGCGGCCTGACCCACCTGCTGTCGCCTAACGCTTCTGAGCAAGCATCGAGCCAATGCAGCTGAATGACCTCGGCTCGAGATAGAATGCATCCTGATGTTTGCGCAGTAATCGCTTCCACGCTTTTACTTTCAAATTTATAGCGCCTCTAAGTTTCTCACAAGGCAAATTGATCTGGTCGGCTGAAGGGTATCCGACGCCGGCAGCAAGCAAGATACATGCTATCGCGTTTGATGGATGCCTATACCCTAGGATACCCCTTCAGCTTCTTTTCCCTCTCTTAAACAAGGTCCGACCGTCGACCTGACCCTTTGTCTCTCCTTCTCACTACATCAAGCATATCATCACCCTACCTTTCCGTGTCGTGGCTTGACGTGTTACGAAGCATGCACCCTGTGCGAGAGGCGCAACTCCCTCCCCCGCTGCACCTTGGCTTCAGCATGCCTACATGCAATGATGGCGACTTTTCGCCTGTCTCAAACTGTCGCTTCTTCGACTTCACTCTGAGATTCTCCAACGTCGTCTTTGTTATCCTTCCCTCCTGCATTGCCATCGTTCTCTTTGCAGCTCGACTCAACCGTCTTCGACGTAAGCCAGATATCAGTGCAGTTTCGCAATCTCACCGGCTCTCGTTAGTTCCTTTTTGCCGTCCTCACGCGGATGCCGTCAGTCTCATGGGCGCTTCTGTATTTCTCATCAACGCTATCCTCAACCTCGTTGTCTTCGTCATCATTGCGGTACCTTCGTCAAGCACGCTGCGCCATGCGCTGGATCAGGCAACTGCTCTTCCTAGCTTCATCCTGCTACTCCTCGCTTCTGGTCTTGCTGTGCCTCTTTCGGTCGCTGAGCGCAGAAAGACGCGAGGAGGTTCTATGCTTTTGCCTCTCTGGCTTCTGGTATTGCTTCTCTTCAATGCCTCTCGTATTCGAACCTTCAACGCAGTACCTGCAGTTCGCAATTCTCCTGTCTTCCCTATCTATCTCGTTTCTTTCGGCTGCTTAGGCGTTCTGCTCACCCTCGAGAATGCCAGCGGTCTTCCCACTGCCCAGCACAACTCCACTCACGAGTCTCGCGCCGGCTTCTTCTCTCGCCTGCTGTTCGTCTGGGTATTCCCTCTCCTCTGGTCCGGCTTTCGTTCTCCGCTGCAGCCCGTCAATCTGCAAGCCCTCAAGCCAGAGTTTTACGGACAATCTCTTGCCCACGAGTTCATCGCTACCTGGACAGGTGTTTCCATTGAGCCGCAACGTCCTTGCTCCATGTCACAGGAACGCGACTTCGACGGCATGAAGAACAGAAGTGACACGAGCGCAGAGCACCCCGAAAGCGAAAGATACCCCCTCGAGAAGCTGCCTTCGTCTTGGCACGATGACGACGGAATGACTCCCGCCTATGGTCACAAGATCTTCCCTCAGAGAGTTGTACAGCGAAGCTTGCTGAGTGCAACACTTCGTGCCTTTCCCCGATCTGCACTGGCTCCTATGCCATGGAAGTTGTTGCTGACTGCATGTCAGCTTGCACAGCCCTTCTTGGTCTCGACTACGCTCGCCTTTGTCCAGTCTTACGCAGATAGCGACGAGGACCAAGCTCACGACACAGCACAACCCGTTGTTTACGGCTGGGGGTTGGTGGGCGCCTACGCCTTTATCTATCTCGGCATGGCCCTTTCAGAGGGTCAATTTTGGCACACCTCGTCGCAACTCATGGCCAAAGTGCGTGGTGCCTATGTGGAAGCCATCTACCGCAAAAGTCTCGATCTCCACGCGCGGGTTGCCCAGACCAGTGGCGGTGGCAAAGCCGCCAATCTGATGAGCGTAGACACCGAACGCATCGTTGATGCTATTGATGTCATTCATGAAATCTGGAGCGGATGCATTACAATCGCTGTTGGCATTTATCTACTGTACGCTCAGCTCGGTCTCGTCTTTCTGGCTTCCATCGTGAGTGTCGTAATCTGCTTCCTCTTGACTCCCTTTACTAGTCGAGGAATGGGCACAAAGCAAGGCAAATGGAGTGCATCCACGGACGAACGAGTCGATCTCACCACTAGCATCATCTCGGACATTAAAGGGGCCAAGCTTTCGGCCTACGAGGATGTTCTCCATGCAAAAGTCTGCAAAGCCCGCGCCAAGGAGCTCTCTGCACGCAGCACGTTGATGAAGCAGGTCACGGGAGTCATCACCTTCACCAACTCTGCTGGCGAAATGATGGGCTTTTTCACCTTTGTCACTCTCATCGTCGTCGACAGACTGTCTGGATCGAACCGATTCGATCTGAATACCGTCTTTACCACCTTGACCATCTTCCAACTCATCCGAAGGCCACTGTTTCAGCTCGGACAGCAATACGCCTCTCTTCTACAGGCGCGGTCCAGCATGGAACGTATCCAAACCTTCCTCACCAGCGAGGTAAAACCCGATGTCCGGTCTGCCATAGGCGAAGTCATGAATGCTGGCTCTGCTGCTCCGACTGGAAGCGATGGCCAAGAACTTCGTCATGCCGCCATTTTCAAAAACGCAAGCTTGGGCTGGGCCGAGGAAACTGTGCTCGCCGACGTCAATATCGAAATCCCTGCTGGCAAGCTGACAATGGTCTGCGGCCAGCTGGGTCAAGGAAAATCAACCTTGCTACTAGCCTTGCTCGGGGAATGCGATCTGCTAGCGGGGGAACAGCAGCTGCCATTGTTGGCGACACGTATTGCCTATGTCAGCCAAGACATATGGCTGCAGGAGAAATGTTCCATTCGCGACAATATTGTCTTTGCCACTGGCGATTATAACGAGGACCTTTACTTGCAAGCACTTCGAGCATGTGCCCTTACAGAAGACATCGAAAGACTGCCCGAAGGCGATGCAACACATGTTGATGCGCTGAGCGGCGGGCAGCGTCAAAGAGTTGCCGTAGCTCGTGCTGTGTATAGCGGTGCCGAAGCATATGTCCTCGACGACATCACTAGCGCTTTGGATGCCGAGACGGCTGCTCATATGTGGCGTGCTCTTATGGGACCTTCCGGTCTTTTGAAGGGCAAAACAACCGTGATGGCCACAAATGCTATCCATCTGCTTCATCATGCCCAGTTGGTCATTCGCATCGATGCAGGCAAAATTGCAGAGGCGGGTAGATATGAAACGCTCTCGCTGAAAGGCAAAGACTCTATGTCTCGCCACAGCCTGGAGTCACAACGGGTTCTTGCCCCCGAGGGCGAGAGTGCCTTGCAGCCAGGCTCGAACGATGATCACGAAGACATCCTCACCGGCTCCGTCGGTCTCAAGACGTACGAAACGTGGCTGAATGCCGCTGGCCGCGGCAAAGTCGTTGTTTTCCTCATTTTTTGCGTCCTCACGACCGGCACCCTCCTAGGCACACCGTACTACCTACAGGCGTGGGCTCAAGCCCAGCAAGAACATCGTTTCCGCGACTGGGTTGCTTGGACAGTAGGCTATCTCCTCCTGCCGCCTGCAGCCGCAGCTTTCCTTGCCACGGGATTTTGGATCTTCTGTGTCAACTGTGCCGAATCGGCAGGGAATCGTCTCCATGATGCCCAACTCAAGGCCGTCTTGTCGGCGCCCATCTCGTTCTTCACCCAGTGGACCACAGGGCAAGTCATCAATCGTTTCTCTCAAGATCTTTTCCACATTGACCAGACGTTTGTCTTTGCGATCATCAATACAGTCGGTGTTCTCATGATGTTGCTCGGTTCCCTGGTCACAATGATCGTCGCGACGCCGTACCTTGCCGTCTTGGTGATGGTGCTGTTTGTCGCTTCCTGGGCGATACAACGCCTCTACCTTCCCTCTAGTCGTCAGCTGCGCAGGCTAGAGATGGCAACCAAAAGCCCGCTGTACTCCGCCTTTGCCGAGACGTCTGTGCCGGCAGGCTTAGCCACGGTGCGCGCACTCCAGCGCGATAAAGCCTTGTTAGAGCGCAACACGGCATTGCTCAATGCCTCTCAGAGGCCCTACTATCATCTCTTCACCGTCCGCAGATGGCTTCAGGTTTGGCTTCTTCTTCTCACCACGATCACAAACATCGCCTTGGTTCTACTGGCGGTCGTGTTACGCCATTCATCGCACGCAGGAGTGCTCGGTGTTGCACTGGTACAGGCAACCTCATTGGGCGCTTCGCTGAATCAATTCATCGTCAACCTTACCGAAGTTGAAATCGCCGGCGTCGCCCTCGAACGTGTCCGCGAATTCTGCCTTGTCGAGCCTGAAGAACGCTCCGCCGCTGGCGAGAAGCTGCCTAACGCTAAACAGGAGGACGAGTTGACGATCGAGGGAAAGGTAAGCTTCAACAAAGTCTCGGTCTCCTACGGCGCAAATCTCAAGCCCGCCCTGCACGAGCTCAGTTTTGAGCTATCGGCAGGGAATCGGCTGGGTATCGTTGGCCGGAGCGGGTCCGGAAAGAGTACTGTGCTTATGGCACTATTTAGGATGATCTCGATGCGAGCCGGCACGATCCTGCTCGATGGAGTTGACATTTCGCAGATACCCATGAAGAAACTCCGGTCTGCTATGACTATCATCCCGCAGACGCCTCTTCTGCTTGCCGCCAGCATCCGCGAGAACCTGGATCCAGACCTAAAGTGCTCGGACGATGAAATTTGGTCGGCGCTCCACGCCTGTCACCTGACCGAGTTTGTGAAGAAACAGCCAAATCAGCTCGAACAGCTCCTGCTGACAGGAGACACATATATCAGTACGGGTCAGAGACAACTCCTGGCGTTGGCACGAGCATTACTGCGGAAGAGAAAGATCCTTGTTCTCGACGAAGCCACGAGCGCAATGGATGTCGAAACGGAAAAGACGGTGCAAGCTGTGCTGGCAACGAAATTTGCCAACTGCACTGTGATTGCGGTCGCTCATCGAATCGCCACCGTCATCGCATTCGATCAGATCATCTGTATGGCCAACGGTCAAGTTGTCGAGTCAGGAGCCCCACACGAGCTCCTCCGAGCCCGGGGCGAGTTCTGGGCTCTGGCTGCCGAGCAGAAGTGCGTGTAGGAGATGAAACCCAACTCGTAGCGTGCCAGATCGGGATCAACAGCGAGGGACACAATGGCAGAAATGTACGACAAGCTGCGCCGGTCAATAGAAAGGCGATGTTGCCACATGGGACCAAAACTACATTGTATCACCGAGTCATAGCATAGAATATGATCGCTCCAACGTCTACCCGCTCTAGCTTTCAATAGCAGACACTACTGCCTGAAGATCTCCTTACCCTGCAAGAATCTTGCAATATCTTGGAGCCGCTTCCCGCTCCTTGTTGGACCTGATTTTGACACATCATTTGTTTGGCTCTGATAGCCATAAAGAAGAGCGACAGGTCTTCGCAGAATGTCACGACTGTGTCGTGAGGAAGGGCAGGTGGTGCTGACGGTCAGACCTTCCATGTCTGAGCAAGCGAAGCGTCCCTTTGTGAGTCAATACTGACATGTACAGAGGTTCATCAGGCTCTCGGTTGGAGCTTCTTCACAGGGTTAAAACGAATCAATTGGCATTGACAGCTTAAGAACGAGGCAATCTAACGGTGCTAATGAGGCCCATGGTCAGCAGAGACAGGAGGGCCGTAAAAACAAAGACGAGCTCGGGAAAATGAAGATGCAGGCCGATTCTGTAGATGTTTGCAGTGAGTATCGGACCTAGCGTGCGCATCACACTGTCACAAGTATACAAGAGCGCTACGAGATCGTCATTCGACGCCGTCGCCGGCAAGAACGCCGTTGCAAGCGCAACAATCGTTGAACTAGCACCTGACGACAGACTGAAAGCGAGCAGTCCCAACGCCATGCCTGCGACACTACGCCAAAGTCCAGCGACCAGCGCAAGGGTCCAGGAGATGACGTCCATAGCTAGCGAGCCAAGCGCAAGAATGCGGTCGCTGTCGGAATCTGGGAGGCTGAGTGGCGTGGCGCGTCTGCGCTTGCGTACCCAGGCTACAATCGGTGGGAAGAGGAACATGAGGAAGAACCAGCTTATGAGACCAACGGAGCCAGATAACAAACTGAGATCTTTGGCCTTGAAGTTGAAACGCGATTGGACGTAGACAGCGTATACGTTGGTGGCAACATGAATTTCACTGGTCATCATGCTGGCGACCAACATCTTGGTGAGATTTGAGCTGGACCAAAGCAAACGAAATGGGCTGCAGGCGCCACGAAGCCCGTTCCAAAAGCTTGCGCCATGTCTCGGAGGATGGAGTCGGTCATCTTGGGATGAAAGAGCGGCGGGAGCTGCTGATGGCTTCAGCGGGAGACGCGGGATGGTCAAGCTGAGCAGGATGGTAGCGGCTGAGACTGTGGCGCCAATGCGAAGAGGGAGTAGATTGATGACGAGGTCTGATCCAGTCTCGAGATCGAGTGACTGAAGTATCAGAGTAGAGAGTAGCATACCTGCTGAGACACTCGCAGTCAACCTAGCCAGCCAAGTCGCCCGCAACTGAATGGGTACCAAGTCCAGAATGATGGTATTCGAGACGATGCTGAGGAGTGTGCCGCAGCCCATCAATCCCGACAAGACAGCGTCGAACAGAAGCATGTGTATGGATAAGGTTGGACTTGGGTGCCAGCCATCACGCGGCCCGTCGCTTTGCGCTTCTAATCGAATTCTTCCCGTAAAGTAAGTTACGAACCATGAATCTAGAGCGTTGAGCATTGCAGCCGCGAGCAAGGACCGTTCTCGACCAAGATGCTTGATGACAAGAGGACAGATCACCAGCGCCGAGATGCACGATGCAAAACTGTTCAGGCTGATGCTATAGGCAAAGACGTTTGAAAATCGTTCGTCTACTTGCGTCAGATGACAATTGTGCCCTGATTGGATTGACGACAAGCTTTCACCGTGGTGTTCAGCGCAGCTAAGAGCGTGCATCAGCTCGATAATCGTGGTCGATCCAACGTAGTCGGCGATAGTGGCCAGACAGTTGATTGCAAACACCACAATCAGCGGTGTGAGGGTAGCAACGCTCTCCCCGGGTTGAGCCACGTCAGCGTCGTCTGACTCCTGATGCGATGGCCTCTGCGAAAGCAGAGCTTCATTTTCTCCATGATTCGTACGTTGGAGCATTGGAAAACGCAGTGGCAACGTTGTTGGCTCAAGATGAACAAGGTGTGGAGTGCTGGAAATGACTTTGCTCTGTGAATGTTATCTCGCCAAGACTGGGCTCGGTGGATGGTTTCGAATACAGGCTGAAAAAAATAATGGCGAAAGGCTTGCAAGGCGGGCGACGTACTGCTTGAATCGTACTCCACGCTCTCATAGCACATGTTAATTTCCCGGGCCGCGTCGACCAGAATTCTTCTGACGTGTGCTTTGCCGAACTGTTTCAACTGAAAGTTGGGTTTTGATTCCCCTGTCGCATAAGCGGCAAGTGAGAACAGACTAGTGCAGCTTAGTGTGAAAATGCCCCTTCGTTTCTCGGCCGCGTAGCGCCTTCTTCGCCCCATTTTCTAAAATTGCAATTACATTAAAGAAGGAAAAAAAGAAGAAGAAGAAGCACACTTGGCCGGAGAACGTGGGGGTGTTTATTTACAGCGCGTCCGTTTCATACAGCAAATTCTTCACACGACTCGAATTCTGTGACGGTCTCCTCATACTGTATGTTTAATACCAGTTTCGATTCAAGGCTTTCTTCAAACTACTTTTGCTTGTCTGAGAACCTACTACGTACTGTTCTGGTAGGGGGCTTTCACCGGCACGTCGTCAAAGAAGAGACTTTCCTAGCATTCTGTTTCTGCCGATCGAATAGAGGACAATGATACTGCACTCCAAGAAGGCGGTGAATGTCGAATAAGCTCTAGCTAGCTATCGTGTCGGGTCTTTGATGATGTTCTTTATATCTGACGCCGGGCAAACCAACCGTGGAGGCCTATCGGCCAGGCCTTGCATTTTTTTCCCTATGCACTGTGTCCGTAGGGCATGGTCAACAAGAGGTTTTAGTGAAAATATAGTAAAGTTGCTTCAACGATATGTGGGGACTTTTTACCCTCAAGCAAACTCAAGTCCCTGTTGCAGAATTAGATGGTAGTATCAATGATCACCCACTAGACTAAAGCGACGGGTAATGAGCACCCTTGGGTCTACACTAGGTGCTTTCCCGTAACGCGCGTTGGTTGGCCATGCTTGTAAGGAACAGCCTCGCCACTTATCAAACTACGACTCGAATTGAAGCGACGAGATTTGAGCTTTGGAAGGGAGACCATCTCAATTCGCAACAATCGAATAAAAAGGACGCTTGAACTTCGGTGTCAACGTAATCGAAGTACTTGTCGACAACACCTCTCATCATCATCGTTCGTCAACATCGCCGGTGTCCCAACTGCAATCTCATCGTACACGCCCGATGCTGAGCCAAGGCGTAGAATTTGTCGCCATGACCGGTGGCTCTGGGGACGAACTCAAAGAGAAGAAGGCTGTTGCCCTATGCTATACCCAAGAAGGCTGGAAGGCTGACGGAAGACCCACACCAGCAGAAAGGGGGATTGACCAAGGACGAGCTCGAGTCGTCTCCGCTTGTAGAGACCCATCAGGGTGTGTCGAGGCCGAGCAATCTGCAGCTCTTGCAGACATTGCAGTTTCGAAGAATTTCGTCGACTGCGGTCTCGATTCGCGCTGTTTGACGGCAATCACAACAAATGTCAACAACCCCTTCAGCCCCGGCGAGACGAACCACTTCGAACAACACGCAACCATCCACACATATCTTGACAAAGCCTTCAGTCTCGATTTCTGCTCATCGTGGAGAGAAGATACTCGAGGATTCGGCAAACAAGGAGACAGCCTCGATGGCGAACGGTACTGGTCTCACACCCTGGGCGATCCGATCGTTCATCTTTTAAAGTCGCAAAAGTACTCCGAGTTTCAGATTGAGCGGTTCCGTGCCTTCTTTTCTTCTCACCTGATCCAAGCTTTAGGAGAGCGCTTCGATCACAGGAAGAGTAACAACGGCTCCAAATGGTGCTCCTTGATGTGTGACGATGGTTCACCTGTCGAGATGGGTCTAGCATGGAAAGCCAAAAATGATGCTCCTCATGCACAGGTACGCTTTGCTATCGAGCCTGTTGATGATGACGAAGTACGTCAATCGGGAACGAATCTGGGCGCGACGCACAGACTGATCCATCAGCTTCAAGAATGCGGATACCTCTCCTTCAACGGCAGGGATCTTTTCCATCGTGTCGACCATGCCGTCTCCGAAGTTTTAGACTCTAGCGATGTGGCCTCCAAGACGCAAACTCGATATATGGTCGGCTTCGATATACTTCGTCCTGAAAGTGCCCTTGAGCAGTTGGTACAGATCAAAGCCTATTTCGTGCTTCCTGGCTTGTTCTCGCCCAGAACAGCAGCGGAACACGACTCGGCATACGGCCAGCTCGAGAAGATACTCGAAGCCATCAAGGACGTCGCACCCGCTCCGGGGTTGACTCATCTCAAATCGTACCTGGACACGCTTTCGGATGCTACCACAGGCCGTCCTGTCATCCTTTCGGTCGATCTTGAAGCGAACGGTCGTCCACCATGCTCAACGCGCATCAAGGCCTATTGGCGATTCCCCAATGCTACCGCTCAGTGTGTTGGTTCTCACATGAATTTGGGCGGCAGATGGGCGCGACCTATTGATGTTGGACAAACAGCCGAACGGGCGTGGTCGAAGCTCATGGCCCCTGTTCCTGTGTATCACACATTGGATGAAACCGGAGACTACTATGGTGCCAAAATCGTAGATCCATTCAAGTCAACTGGAGGATCTCTATTCTACTTCGACCTCAGCTGGAAAGCACCCGATGCCACGGAAGGGGCTGCAAGACCTGCTCCATCCAAAGCATATGTTCCTGTCAGACATCTAAATGCTTCGATTGCAGATACAGGCTGTCCAGAAGGAAATATCGTGGAGCTCGAAATCACTCGTCGCTGTGCGAATCTCCTAATCGACACTGGACGTGTCAGAGCGGCCAGAGCGTATCTCAAAGCCCTAGCTCCCTTTTGCCGTCGTTCGAACAGTGACAAGGAGGATATCTGCCGCTTTGCTCCAGTGACTGGCACTCACACGTATGTCTGTGCAGAAGGACCACCATACAAGCCGGACATCTGTATTTATATAAGACCATTCCTTTGCCCCTGGTGACGACATTGAAATTTTAGAAGAGCCGGCTCTACACAACATCGTGTTCTCCATTTCGTACTTTGATATTGCCTTCAAGCACAATGCATGCATGTTGTCAATCGCGATGTCTGTCCTTTTTCCCTGTAAAGCCCCGGTCATCTGCATTCAGGAAGATCCAGTTACCGGCTCTGGGTTGCAGCACATGAACGCGATCTCGCTGAGCACAAGAACACCGAAGGACGCACGTGATGTAGTAGCGAATTGAACATAGCACGTGATAGATTGCCAGCAGAATAGGTCATGGCAATTGTCATGTCGACCAGGCCCTCAAAGCATGAGCCAATTACTGTATGGCCTCGTGAACGCAATTTAAATACCCTTACCACTTCAGTGAAGGCCAAAAACGTTGTCTCACTTCGACTTGTTGATCTTCATTCGCTCGGAAGGAGGTGTTCCGATTCTAGAATCGTCGGAGTCCATAATTTGAAACCTGGAACAAGACCCGAGAAAACCTTGTCCCGGCTGAGCGTCACTCGCTGCATGGGTGAGAGAGAATGATTTGATTGCGGCTCGGCCTATGGCAAGACCTGAGAGCTCGATGAGGCTACCTGCCCGCCGGAAAGGGGGCTGGAAGAGCGCAAGGGCGAGCGAAAAGACAAAGGGAGGGAGTACAGGGAGGGAAAGAATCGAGCTCTAGGCTAGCCTAGCGACGATGAGAGAGAGGATGGAAAACTAGATACAGTACTGTACATGGCATAGGTACACGACGACGTGGCCGTGGCATGAGCACATGAAGAGGTGGGAGGACAAGCTCCGCTCGCCCAGACGGCCTCGCCCTGTCGCACGAGAGGCAATGCGTTGCGTCGACCTGGTCGTGGGCGTCCTGCGCCTCGAATACACAGGAATTTGGAAAAACAGGGCAAACCTCACTCTCCGTAGAGCTGCATGTAACCCGCCTTGTTCCTGTCCTCCCAAGTTGAGTCTTTGAACTCATTTTGGCGGCTGAATCAAGGTACGTCCAGTAGTGTATACGCTGATATTCTGTTCAAAATGAGCCTTGCAAGTTTCCCCGCGTAGGCTTCTGAATGTCATTCTTAGTGCGTCGCGCTTCGATGCATAGAATTGATCAACGTGACATATGATTCTTCCTGGCGCCCCAGTGCGCCAATTGACATGTCTGCTTCACTTGTTTTTAGACGCCAGGCGAAGCTGAATTTAGAACAAAATAAAATAGAATAAAATAATAATTATCAAAATTAAAAAAAAAAATTAAAAATAAAAGGTACAGAATGTCTGGTCTTCGGGGAGTTAGGCGAATGTGGCGGCTTGGCACGGCGTTGGGGAAAATCGAGGTCTGATAGGAAAGATCAAGCCGATCGAGAAATAAAGCGACGAGGAAGATACAGTACAGTGTAAAAGATCTAAGTATTATGAAAAGTCGACCAGCACGGTGCAAGGACGGACTGTTTCAGCGAACTACATACCAGGCGAGGCCAGCCCTCAAAAGGTTGAGTTCAGAGCGGAGCAGACGGCCTCGGATGCTCGGTTTTACAGCTGTAGAATTTCTGATCGTTTGCAGTACTGGGTCTGCTGTGCTCTGTCTTGTCTTTTGCCCTCAGGTCCCCTGTTTTGACGTCAAGTTGACCCGGTCGGCCTTGGGCATGCTTGCCTGGAGGCAGCGCACCTGCTGCTGCAGAGTGTGGCTAGAAATCCTTTTGGTACAGTGTTCAGCTTGCGCGATCAGAAACTTGCACTCAGTCATGCTGGAAACTTGCCACGACAGGATGCAGTGCTTGCATTGGCCGATGACCTTCATTCTGGTCCAATAGCATTGGGTGCGAGCCAATCCCAATCGTCCTCGAGGTACGTTCGCTCGCCACACGAGGTGATTCGGAATTTCAAACCTCATATCTTGAACTCACACACCACAGCAGATTCGCGTAGCGTAAATTTTTTTTACAGCCGACATGCCTAATAGTCCCACAGAGGACGGCTGGTTTCGGTTCCGCCCGGCGGACCGACTTCGCCGAAACAGTTTCCGCCATCTATCGGCGTCTGCACCATCATGTGGGTCATCTTTCGTGCACTCGAGACCGTTTGCCGCGTCCACGCTGTGATTTTGCAGCTCTGCCGCCTTCAACGTCCAGCCACATTGAAGCGTGTGCTGTGAAGCCTATGCCTGGCCATGTACTGTACAGTCTTCCTCCGTGCCGATCCCTATGTTTAATACCATCCCCGTTTAGGAACTTTACCTTTGCCTCGCACGACAGAGCCGGTCCAGAACAACGCAGGCAACCCGAAGCTCGTAGCCCCACGGCAAGTTTAGGCAGCTTCGGCGCCTCGTTTGTATCATTTCCCGTCATGCTTGCACGTGAGCAGTAAACGGGGCACCCACGAAAAGAGGCGCTCTGCCGCTCTTGCTGCGCATGTGAACAGTAGGCGAATTAAGCAGTTGCACGCCTTTCTTGCACGTCTGTGGCCGACCGCTTATATATTGTCGTGGGTCCGCTGGCTTCTGGCCGCCCGCGAACCGCCCACGATGCAGCAGCTTCCTGCATGAGCCCTTTATCCAAGCGCACACTTGCAGAGACGAGCTCGAACCACTGGTCAATTTGGTGGCTTGCCAAACTTTGCGCACACAGCACAGCATGAAATCCATACCCCTGTGTCGTGCTAGCTCGACTTTACGGCCCTTCTCCCGTCCCCGACATTGCTCGAGTCACTGTTCTGTCAGATTTTCAATCCCTGCGCATTATCGTGCGTTGTAGATTGCGGCAAAACAAAGCTGATCCGATGGTCACGTAGTTTAAAAAGCGCGACTCCTTTCTTTCACGTTGGAGGCTTCTTGTTATCAGGCGTCCCATGCATATACACATCCACTTCGTCACCCATCGTCATGAACTCTTGCGTAGAAGGGCCACTTGACGATATTGCACCGCTTTGGCAGTATGTCCTCTCGGACTCGAGCTTTTTCCCAGCAGCTGCGTCCATCGCGAATGACGGATGGCCCAGTACCTCACCCTGCACAACAGCATCATCCCCCTCGACTTGCACAAGTGCTATTTCATTGCTCCCTAGCAATACTGACCTCACAGTACAGGACTACCGACAGAGTGTGGCAACTTCGGCTTGCGCCTGGCTACCCGTCGCTGATGATCCATCTTGGTTGTTAAAGACACCCGCCCTCGACCTCGTCCAAAACTCGGGACATGCAGATACAGCCGCAGTCATGGGTGGTGAGCGTTCAGGAAGGAGGCACGATACGTCACATTGCAGCAATAGGGGTCATTCTCCATACAACGATGCTCGTGCGTTCAACTGCCTCTGGCCAGGGTGCAACAAGTCCTACCGACGGCTTCAGCATCTGAACGCTCATATAGATTCATGCGGTCATGGTTTCAGGGAGTCGCTTCGTACCGGCAGATTTGCGCTACACAGAAGCGCCCCCAAGGATTCGAGAGCAGCCGGCACAGAACCTCTTGCGAGACCTCTCGCGACCACCCACGACTTGCGACAGCCGACAGCTCAGCACGACAGTATGGGACCAAGTGGCGCATTGCAGCTCCTTGGTGTCACACCCTTAGGCCCAGCAGGCTCTGCCCAGTCTTGTCCATTGTGCGGACGATGTGCTTGAGGATAAAGTTCTCGTGCTGATGCGCTTAGCAACTTTCAATGGAATCGAACGCCTCCTCAAGCAACACTAACCGCCTGGACTCGCGGATTTGAGGCATCCACGGCAGCATTCGAAACGCTTTCCTGTGCCTAAGATTTGCCGTTATTCCTCTCGTCGAACTTCGCATCTTTAAACCTCTTCTCTTCAAAGCTGGCGTCTGCCGTGCGTGCTACCCTGTCTTTCTTATTGCCACAACCCAGCGCGCGAACATTCTGTACGTACGAAAGAAGCGTTCATCTTGCATTTACTCTCTCTTTGCTTCTTGCCCAGCTTTTTTCCAAGTTTCCAGTACTCTTCATTAGGGCCGCCATAACTTATGATGCTTGTGTTGAGCTCTTCCGTTCCCAATTTGAAGAGAGGCAGCCGTTCACCGCACTTGCGAGACTGCAGCGCGAGGACCATGGTTGTTCTTCCGGCGATGTGCCAGCACAACTTTGCCCTTATGCCATCACTCGCTGCTGACTCAGAAGATGTAATTGACCACGACTTCCTGGTTACTGGATGCGGTTATCTACAATGTCTCTCTGTAATATCGAGAAATGCCAGGATACATCCTAAGCACGCATCAATTAGACCTTGTGCCAAGGAAGCATCTCTTACGGCAGGTCTGAGTCAAATTGTACGCATTGCTGCATTTGGCTGGTGTGTATAGTGGAAACCTTCCAGCGCGTCATTGGGTGTTCACAGGAACTAGCTGCCTTTGTCATGAGATGAGTTCGCAGTATATGGCTCGAAAGGGGCAGATGCATACATTCGTGCCGCGAAAGGATGGTGATATCCAGTGCGGAATCAATGGCTGCCGGGTCTCAAAGTCCACCTTCTAACCCGCACAAAGCCGCATTTCCCAGTATCACCACCTCAATTGGCACACGCGTTACATGGCAATGACAGGAAATCAGCGGAGGTCCATTTGTCAGACGTTCCCAGGCGCATACAAAGGAAGACCGGCAAACCGTGTGAGATGCGTGGATGGTGATCAGACTAGCCGATTCGCTGATTGCAGGATCTGAGCAAGGAAGGCACAACGAGCCAAAGCGACAAAACGCAAGGTCAATCATCTGAATGATCATGATGGGTCTGCTCCGTCTCGGCAGCACGCATGCGTTTGGTCTGACCCTTGGCATAACCCCTCTTGCTTGACGACCAGAGATGGTTGCCGTGGGAGGAAATTTCGCTGAGCAATGGCATGAATCCTTTCGACTCGCGAATTTGTCTTCGAGCCTCGGACAAGGATTCTTTGGGCAGCTGGCGAACGGCATTGATAAAGTCCGAATCGAACCGGTTGTTGCCCAAACAACCGAGTCCAAACATGGTCGGCATCAACCCACGCTCCTCGCCTAGCAGTCAATCGACACTGGATACCGCTCGGAGTCCAATCCGGAAACGTAGATGCCGAAACGGGTCTGTTGGTGCTGGTGCTTCTGTCCTGGACCTTCCTTGCGCTTGTTAGGTGGCGTATCCTCCCTCACCAGAGACGGAATTCTAGACGGCCCTCGAACGTCCAGATGGAGCTCCAGAGTGACACATGCAGCCTGGGGCTGCGCTTTATCGTCGCTGTCGGCTGACCCCAGGTTTGGTCCCAGAGGATCAGGAAAACGGGGTTCGTGCTGTTCGTTCTTGACCTGAAAAGCAACAAACGAAAGGCGGTTGATATCGAACAAGTGTTTGTTAATTGGAGGAACCGTGGGCGAGTCGTATACGGGTATGAGCAGATCCCAGCCTGCTTGGGTTAAGATGCCGCGCATTGTGGCATGTCGAAGCCAGCAATTGGCCAGCAGGCCACGGTCGAGCGGCTTATCCATGCTGATTTGCTGAGTGAGATTAGCGACATGCTTGAAGTTGAGCCACTGGCCGTCTCGGCAGCCGTGGGTCGTACTTGCTGCCGATCAAGATGTCGAGCCATTGATCGAACCAGACGAGGCCCATGCTGCACTCGTACCTTGCAGAATTGTTGTCGTCAGAACCAAAGTTGGCAAAGGCATGCTGATACAACTGGCCAGCGGCAAAGTCGGCAGCCATGCTGCATACGAGTTGAACGCCTTCTTTGCCCTCCAGACCTATGTCCAGGCCGACCGAGGTGCGGGCGAAAGCTAGAGTCATGATGGCAGTCGACCACTTGAGGGCGATCTTGCTTGGCTCGTGTCGAAAGGACCAGGCGGCGGCTACGCTGAGCGGAGGCTCGCTCACGACGTGCGATTTGATGACGTCGGGGTAAGGATGAACCTTTTCGAGGTAACGGAGGTTGTACGAGATCTGCCTTTTGACAAATTCGTGCCACGGCATTTGCTCCATGGCGCACGAGCGGCCCATGGGCACCCGCTGCAGGACCAAAGCCATGATGCCCTGAAACGTGCCGTCGTCCAAGTTGACATCGAGATCAGGGAGCTTGGACGGCCAGCGCCACGAAGAACCCCCGACGAGCTTGCTGGCAATGGCACGGCAGCGCAGCAGGTGGTGTTCGTCTCGGTAAAGGATGTGGTCGTTCCAGAGTGGGCGGCCCAGCTTGGGGATGTGGAGGTTGAGACTTTGGAGGGAGCATCTGCCTGCCTTGATGTCTTGGCTGAGCTTGATGGCGTCCTCGGGCGTCGGATGCACGTCAAGGGGCAGCGCAGTGAAAGGGGTGGGCAGCTGATGCGTGCCTGCAAAGAAGTCGGTCCTACCTGATGCGGCTGAAGCTGCTTTGCCGACCGAGGGCAAGATTTTTCTGTTGGTATCGACGAGGAAGATTCAGCTGCGTTGAGGCTCTGCGTAGCTCCAAAGACGGCGCAAATGGGGCAGTTGTGTACAAGCTGCTCCCCAGTCGCCAAATCTCCTCGGCTTTGCCAGAAACACCCGGCCTCCCTGGTTGCAAGCCACTCTGGTTCCCTGCAGATAGATCCATCCGCATGCGCTATGCCCGTAGCATTGTCGCCGAACATCGATTGCTTATACAGTATATAGTTCCCACAGTTTCCCATCAGCGCCCTTTCCTCCCCATCCTCTCTCTGAACACAGGATCTCAAAAAGAAAGATCAACATGGTGTACGAAGCGACTAAGCTGCTCGGCGAAGGTTCCTTCGGCAAGGCTATGAAGCAAAATGCTCAGACAACACTACTGTAAGCTCGACCGTTGCGCGCTTGGCCAGTGTCCCAAGCAACGGTCGCATCGAGGTGACGGCCGGCTGTCGCCTGCCAAAAAGTCAGATTGGACCGTTGCGCACTTCATCAGTGTCCCCATTTCGAACAACTTCACCGTGGTGGCCGTCGAAAAATTCCAACCGTTGCTGGCACTAGATCAGTGTTTTCCGGGACCGACCGTTGCTTTTTTTTTGTCATGTGAGATCTCGCACAATTGGCAGGACGGCCGCGGCCGTCGCGGGGGAGCGGCGGCCACGAACCAGGGCTAGGGTCGCAAAAATCAAGCGTTCACCGCAAGCTGGATCAGCATTCGGCCAATAGCAATAATCGAGCTTCTAGCTGAAAGCGTATCGGAGATCAAGCGATCAAGGGATCAAGGGATCAGCGGGTCAGATCGTTAATATTGGCGGATTGGGTATGAGATGAACCGCGCAAGATCGATCTCTCAAGGATCGGGTCGAGTAGTCGATCTCAGAAATTGAAGGGAATTGCTGGATGAATACAACGCACCTGCAATTTGGAAGCAGAACGTCTTAAGGTGAATTCATATATTTTCAAATAGATCGCACCGTGCACCTCGATAAAACCATAACCTTATGAAGAGAACGGCGGGATTCTTAGCCCTAGCCCTAGCCCTAGGCCAGCGGCCGTTTGTAGTGGACACGGTCGCGACCGTCCCGCCAAAATCCTCCAAAAAGCCATTGATCCGCTCACCGTGGTTTCTTGGCAGCATCTTCCAGCAATTGCAGTCTTGGAAGCGGTGGTGAAACCCCTTTGAACCGTGACACGTGTGCTGGCGGCAGAAGAGGTAGCAGAGGGAGCACATGTTGGTGAAGCCGTCCAGGAGCGCCTTGATGCCGGTGCCGTCCACCTTGGGTGGTGTATCTGGGAGCGGTGCATTGTCCAAGGCAGAGTCGTCCAGGGTCAAGGGTCCTGCACTTGGCTCCTGTGCTGTCAACATGGTTGCAGGGAAGACATCCAGCACCTGGCTCCTCCTGCTGCTGCTCCGCTGGTTCCGCTTCTTGCACAGTGGAGGTGAGTCCAGGGCAATCACCTACGGAGGCGGGGTGGATGGAGCAGCAACTCCAGACTTGCAGAGATCACAAAGTGCCAGATCTGGCTGGCTGAGGCATGTCACCGGCATGCCATCCAGATACATGGAAAGGACCAACCGCCGGCACCGCTGCTCATGGATGTACTCCTGAATCGTGTCCTCCTGCTTACGCTGTGTTGCCAGCAGCACTGCAGAGGTTGGATCACCGCTTCGACCTGCCCGGCCAGACTCTTGGACATAACTGACCAAGTCCGAGGCGCCCCCATAGTGAACCACAAGCTGGACATAAGGCGGATTGATGCCAGTTCCAATGGCAGAAGTGCCAACCATGATGCGTGTGCTGTCTCTGGTCTCGGAGGCGGCACACGCAAGCCAAGCAAGGAGCGTGGCCATCTTGCTCTCGGCTTCAATCTGGGAAGTCACAAAGGGGCAGCCAAGGTCGCCATCCAGCATCTCTGCATTGCTTTTTGACTTGCAAAACACCATCACGGGACCGCAGGGATGAGCACGCAGCAAACCCTGGAGGCAGAATGGCAGTTGTGCTGTTGATGCCACCTGCTTCACCAAGTAAGAGATGTTCTTGCGGTTCGTGGCGGCCCGGATCAGTCCTGCACCGTCTTGTGGGAGCATCAGGGACTCCTTGAAGGAGGCCACCATGGACGGTGGCAGCGTGGCAGTGAGGAAGTACAGAGGCACTGTCACACTCGACACCAACCGCTTGAACTTGTCCATCACTGGGCGGAAGTGCACTTGTGTGATGGTGACATGGCATTCATCAAAGAAGAGGGCAGCCAGCCGCTCCTGCTGCTGGAGACGCTAGATCCACAGCCCAAACGGCTCCGAGTAGCAGTTCTCTGCTGCAACAAAGACAAGAGCACTGCCCTCCACCTTGTCAGAGCACTGGTAGCCTGCCCACTTGCTGGCCACAATGCCAACGTCTCTGCTTTGGCGGATGAGATCCTTGATGAGCGCAACAAACGGCACCACCACCACCACCACCGACGCGGGCCGCAGCCAGAAGAGGGGAGCTGTGAAGAGTGCCGACTTGCCCGATCCCGTGGCCATCACAATGATCAGCGGGGTCTCCCCTTGATGGATGGCATTCAGCGCACAAGCCTGCTCCACAGTCCGTGTACGGTGATGCCCAGTTGCCTGGAAGAGAGCATGGCTGATCTCTGCAGAATCGCCGCAGATCGGCTGGAAGTGGTGGTGCCCGTGTGGCGACTAGCTGGCTGTGCAGTCGAGTGCTCCAGCTTCTGCTTGACCAACCGCAAATCTTCTTGAACCGTGTCAAGCTGCCGCTTCACCGCATGGAACACCTTGGTAGACTCGGTGCTGCTGTGACTCACTCCTGTTGGCGTCAGCTCCCGTACATCTTCTTGAAAGCGTGACCGCAACTGCCAAAAGGCATGCCACCGCTCCGAAACGTCCAGCATGGCAGCCATGCTCTCTTGTGTCAGCTGGTTCAGCATGCTGGCGTCCAGACCATAATGCTGCTGTGCTGTGTTGGTGGAGTGCCCAGCCTGCAGATCATGCGTGTGGTCCTCTGCGTCCGTGGACCATGCTTTCATTGGTCGGATCAGCTTGCGGTCGATGCTGACAGCCAGCTGCCGCCATGTACGCAGAGGAAGACCATTGGATGTGGTTGAGATGTACTGCTTGCAGAGACTCTTGAGCGTTGCGCTGATGGCGGCTGTTTCCCAAGGCTTGCCAGCATGGTTGACCAGCAGCATCGGACTTGCTTCTCGTGGCTGGACAACCGCATTGTAGAGCAGATGGACAAACGGCACCACCTCAGCAATGTATAGCACCACCAGGCAACCAATGCCATGCGGCAAGAAGCGGGGGATGATCCTCTGCCGGCCAGTGCCTTTGTTGCTGGGCAGAGCGGTAAACACGCTGCTGTCGTGCACAAAGAGGTTGCGTGGACTAAGCAGCGTGTTGGTGTGCTGCAGTTGCGCAAGCTCCGTTCCTCGGGCAGGCAGACCACTGCTGAGTTCAATCAGCACCGCAAGCAGCCGAGTAAACTCGTTGTGAACCGCAAAGTATGCCTGAGCCGCACTGGGATCAAAGTCCAGACCGTCCGAGTAGGCATCCAGCAAAGCATGGGCCACAGGCGCATGCCCGCCAACTGCGCGGCACAGGATGCTTGGCATCGTAGGGGAGGGTAACGTTGCATTGGCAAAGTGGAAGCCTGGCTGGGTGTTGCGGAGGCTGTCTTTGACGCAGCCAAGGTCGATCAGGTGCGCATCCTCCGCCTATGCCCCCACAAGACGCAGCTCTGCCAGCAGCTTGGCGGCTTGCTTCTGCGCACCGTGCATCAGCGCTTGAAGCTGATCCACCGCCATCTCCACCAAGCCAAAGGAGATCTTGCTGAGGTCCTTGCTCCAGTGAAACGCCATCGCTCCGCCATCCTCCTGCGCCAGAACGGTCCCGTAGCAGTGCAGCGACTGCAGGTACGCGCTGGCTGAATGGCTGTCGTGATGGACATACTTCTTGACCTCGGCAGAGATGGCTTCCACCGTGGTGCCCAACGACAAAGTGAAGAACACACCGTTCTCTTCACCCAGCAGGTGCTCGTGAAGCACGGCTCGGAAGCAGAACTGCAGGGCAGCCATGTCTGAGGTTGCAGCGCTGACTGGCTTCAGCGTGCCGTCGCTGGATACGCACAGGTGCAGAAAGAGCCGCGACAATGCAAGCTCCTCTGTGTGACCAAACTGGGCCGGCCGCTGCTGGACAAGGCAGACCGAGAGTTGCAGAAGCAGCCTTGTGCCTTCTGCGGTGACAAGCGGATGGGAATCCCCCTCTACCACCGCTTCGCTGTCATTGTAGTAGTCGCGGATCTCCAGAAGGGCCTCTGCAATCTCTTCATCCACGCCGTGATGGTCCCACGGCTCGTTGCTGCCGTAGTAGCCCAGCGCATCCCCGTCAAACCAGACGTGCACCAGCAGCGCCACAAGAAATGCCCACAGGTCGGCACGCCGCCGGACTGTGTTGTCGCTGAGGCTGTAAGGCTTGCTGACATCCGGCCCATGAGCATGGAAGACCTGCTGCGTCGTACGGCCAGCACGGAGCAGGTTGTGCATCCACAGCGCAGCCACCTGCCGGCAAACAAGAAAGATCCACTGGCAAATGTAGCCGTGCCCGCCCTTCCAAGGGTGTGGATCACGCTGCTGGCCCATCTGCACCGAAGGTGGAGGTCCACGCAGCTCACCAATCTCACCCACCGGCTTTCCCGCCCAGTAGACATGCCAATCCAGCTGACGGGCCCACGGACCCAGATTGCCAGTGAACTCGGAAGGCTGCATCTTCGGTTGATCCAGCCCAGCATCCACGAGCAGCTTGCGGTCCTGCTGGACTTGCCATCCTCTCGTGGACCGCAGGTAAGCCACGTGGCTTCAGGACCCGTGATTTTGAAAAAGTCAGCCGCTTGCGGACCCTTTTTTGGACCCTTTCTACGCTGCGCCGAATTCTTCCTGTAATACCATATCAACACCAAATCACTCCTTTCTCTTGCGGGCGGAAAGGTCTTTGAAGGCGTCTTCGACCCGTATTCTCGCTAGCCATCCTTGCCCTCCGACTGCCGCCGTAGGTCGTGCGAGCCTTTACCACACCTAAAGCGCACAATGGCTGGTCCATTTGAAGACGAGGATGAGGCGCATGCGCATCATCCGACCGATCAGCAATCACAGACTCAAAGCTCGGCAGACGGCGCTGAGTCTCAAGAACCTGCTGCGTCTCCTGCGTCGCAGAACCCTCGACTCTTAAGGCCTGGCAGGCAGGCATCACGAGCATCTTCGTCTCACGAGACGGCCGGCAAAAAGAACTACATGTGGACTGCTCAGGACATCAACACTCTAGTCACGGTCCTGTTCAACAATCCATGCTTCCAAGTCGCACCGCTTCCTTCCCGCATGTCAGGTGACGAGCCCATCAACAAGCTCAGTAAGCTCAACAAGACTGCTGTAGAGCGCAGCATCTTCAAGTCGGTCTTTCCAAATTCCGAACACGTCGAGCCTGATCGCATCAAGTCCAAAATCCGCTGGCCCAGGGGCCTCTACTCCAAGCAAAAGAAGAAGCTATCGCTACCAGCAGCTGGGTTTCTCGAAGGTATGGACTCTTCTGAGCCGGTACGTTTGATCTCGTTCGCATGTCTTGGCGTCAAGCTGTATTGAATGGATGGGTTCTGCTTTCTTTGCACAGACCCGCGTCTCTCGTGCTGCGCTTGCTGCCAAGCATCCGTGGTTTCCCAAGCTAAACGCTATGATGAGTGACCGGTCACTGAGCCTTCGACTTTGCTCACAACACCTTCGCTCGACGACGGCAGCAACGAGGCCGCCATCATGCACGACCGTGACGTCAATAAAGACGGTCACTCTGGTCACGGTCATGGTCTTCCGCCTCTCGATGATCTCGTGCACAACACAGTCCACCCTGCCATGCTTGACTTCACAGCTGGCGGGGCTGTTGAGTCTCAGTCTCAGTCCGTCCGAAGCGAGACCCCCATGCATTTGCTCACATCTGGTACAGCGTCGGGTACACGCCGTTGTTCGACTCCCTCCACTCCAGCAGCCGAGTTCTCCAGCGCTTTCACGACCACACCCACTTCTGCAGGCAAGCGCACGCGAGCGGCGGCTGAACAAACGAAGGATGCAATTGCCGACGCATTTGATCGATTTCAGAAGGAGACTATGCAAACGCGCCTCCAGCTTGAACAGGAGAAGACCAAGCGCGAAGACATGCGCCCGGCTGTGGAGCAGCTCAAGATCCAGGCGGAAAGCGATACTCGCAATGCCTTGAGGGAGCAGACCGCTGCCATGCTTCGTATGCAGCAAGCTCAGAGCCAGAATATGACAGAGGTGTTGCGCCTCTTGGCTGGTCGCAACGCTTCCCATACGGAGGCTGGAGCAGGCTCCAGCAGCACTTCTCATGATCCGCAGAATGGTCAACACGGTCCTCATTATGTACCCTATGCTCACAATACCCTTGCATGTACCAACAATGACAGCGTTGACTTTACCAAGTACCGAGTGGTTGTGTTTGTGTGTGTTTGTATGGCAGACGCACGTTGAGGTTGTGGTTGCGATCGCAACATGTGTCGCAGAGTACAGACACAGGGACGAAACAGAAGGGACAAAGCGCCCACTTTCCTTTGTTCGTTCCCATCACTCACATCCTTGACCAAGCCTCCTTGCGTTCTCTCATCTCTGTGTTCCACCTCCTTGCCACACCTTCACACACCTCTTTCTCGAAGATCCCTTGCAACTATGGTGCGCCAGAGTGCCAAACAGCACCTCCTTCTCAGCATTCTTAAGGTCATGGAACTAGCTTTGTTGGACGATCGTGCTAAGCTATCGGCAGACACGCAGCGCCTGTCTGAAGTCCAGTCCGCTGCGCAGCATTGCAGCGCTTCGCCTGATTCTGACAGCGATGACGACCTCGGCATCGATGATGACCATGCAGCATTCAGCTCGCTAGTCAGACTATACGCCCTTGTCAGCGATCAACGATATACACTCGACCTTGTCGAATAAAGGCTCAAGGATCTTGCAACTTCTGTTCTGAGCGTATCGACGATGGGTGGGATGACTGCGAAGATGACCAGGATCGCGCCAAATAGCACGAACGATAGCGAGGAGATGGTCACGGAGCGGGGCTTCGAGTTGAGGCTCGTTACGCCGATGGCGCCGGCGGTGCTGCCCATGGCGATGCTGATGGTGCGATAGTCCTGTCCGCGTGCGTGGGTCTGGTGCTTGTCAGGTTGCTACCGTCGGGGGAGAAGGGAGGGCCGTCCTGGTCCGGGTTTAAGCCAAACAGGCGGAAGAAGGGGTCTTGAAGATCGAGAACAGAATGCCCGTGATGACAACGAGGACGACGGTGAGGCTTTCGTCGGCGCCGATGGTGAGCGAGAGTTCGATCGCGAGCGGGGTGGACATGAACCTGCTCGCGAATGCGAGGGCTCTCGGGGCGCGACGCCGATCCTGCTTGCGACTGTGGGCCAGGCGAACAGGCTCAGCATGCTGCACGGCAGGAGCACGACGAGCATGTCGACCAGGTGCACCCACAGATCCCACCTGTGCCGGTACATGGGGATCGCCAGCGACACAATGCCCGCATCCAGCGTCGAGAACAGCACATGGCCCGCGCCGATCACAGGCCCCGTGTACCCATGCAGCGACCACAGGACCGTGTACTTGGCATCGACCGAGTAGGATGCTATAGTGCGCTTCAACGACCACCCGCGCATCGCGCCGACGCCAGAGCAGCAGCACGGTGGCCACAGACGTGGTGAGGATTGGATGCGCATACCGCCGGATCCTGGCGGGGACCAGCTTGATGCTCGCGAGGAAGGTCACCAGATTCACGCCGAGGAAGAGCGGCAGCGAGATGCCGAGCAGCAAGGACGCGGGGATGTCCACCACGAGCGTGAGGCCTAAGACGAGCCAAGGGATGCTGTTCCACAGCGTTTCCACCAGGCGGTCGACTGCGTCCATCTCGGGCTCCTTCTCCTCCTCCTTTGGCGACCCAGATCCGTGGTGGTGATCTGCGGGAGCAAATTAGCGTCGACACCCTTGCTTGTCGAGGACAGCTCGGGCGAAGCCGGTCCTGCTTCAATGTCTTCATCGATCATGATAGCCCTTGGTGAGCTTCGAGTCGTGCGCTTCGTTGTGACTCGACCGCGTTGGTGTTTTCGGAACCGGAGTCGGTATGACCAGCGTCTCCAGCCCTCGTCACCGCGCGGATCCACACTCTCCGCTTTGGACCGGCGGCGATCGATCAGATCCTGCCTCGCCCGGAAGATGTACTCGTCAAACATCGGCGACACCCCGTCGTCATCCACCGCACCGTTTCGGTCTTCAAACTGACCACCGGCCTGAGACTCTGAGGCAGCGGACGCGCTCTGCGGCCGGCGAGCCTGTAGCGCCAGGTTCCTCAGCCCGCTGCCGGGGCCCACCACTCCTGCTCCGAACATGCCTTTTGGTGGCCGCCTTGCCGAGGGTACCGCCGCCGGACGGCGGCGATGATCTTTCACCCAGCTCCTGCAGCTGATGGGACCGCTCTCGAGTCACAGGGATACTCGGGCTAGGCTGCTGTGGGCGGCGGCGGCGGCGCTGATCCAAGGTCAGCTCACCATGTCGGTGCAAACAATGGCCAATAGCATGACGGACAGAGGACGGGTGGCGCGACGGACCCCACTGCTTTGACCGCTTCTCCTGACCCGTCATTGGGAACATCATCCGCAACAATGAGTGATTCGACAGTAAGAAGTTTCTGCAATAGCTGCATCTACAGCGATAAGGTCCACCCGAGAAGGGGTCTGAGCGTAGCCGTGGGAACGGCCGCTCAGCGTCTTTCTTTCTAGAGCGTCGACTCCCGCTCTCGGACCTCGGCGAGTGTTGCGTCACGCGGCCCATGGGTCCAAGCTCGCTTTCTTGTGGCTCCCAGGAGATCGCAAGCCTGCTGTCGATTGGACAGACCAATTTCTACCGCATGCTGAATAGCCACATCCCTTTGGCTGTCATCTTGCGTGGCTCCTTGCGTGGGACCCGCGAAGGCCTGACAGAAAAGGCGAAGAAAGCTAGCACTCAGACTTACGATTACTATTAACTTATGACACAATTCACTTTCGCCACCTTCTGGTGCACGAAGCGGAAGGCGGGCCTCATTTTGGTTTGATGCGGTCTCCCGAACAACAATTTGTTCTGTTCCCAATAGTTCGCTGGCATCGAGGCAATCGTTCATACATAAACCAAGTCTCATCCCAAGAACGACTGCCACACAGCCCAGAGACGCACCCGCTGCAATAAACACATACGGTCAGCCGCCTTTTCCGAAGACACCATGGATAATGATAACCCCAAGACCCACTCATCGTCCCCGGCAGACATCGACCTAACGGTCTTCCCCCAAGAAG
Source organism: Sporisorium graminicola (assembly GCF_005498985.1). NCBI lineage: Eukaryota > Fungi > Basidiomycota > Ustilaginomycetes > Ustilaginales > Ustilaginaceae > Sporisorium > Sporisorium graminicola. The sequence continues at coordinate 28,035 of NC_043728.1, forward strand.
TTGAAGCGGTGCCCGGGATTTCAGAACTGATCGAGTCCATTCAAACGTACGTAACGCCTGCAAACCCTGCAAACAGCGCTGAGAATGTTGCAATCATCTTCGCGGCAGTCCTCCTTGCCCTTCGCGCAAGTGGGGTTCAGACTGAACGGACTGGCAATCGATCGCAACACTTCAGCTACATGTATCGCGGTGAAAGCTATAGGGTGAGTCTACCTGTGGAAACTCTCTTCGAAATTGTACACAAGTGGCTGACTCGTAGATTGAGGATACGAAGATCCTACTTTCGGCAAGATCCTTCCAAGCGCCAATCGCTGCAAAGCCTTCGGTGGAAGCAGCATCGAAGAAGCAAAAGGGTCGTCGAGGATCGAAAGGAAAGCGTCAAGCTAGCGCTGCAGCTCAAGAAGCTTGCAGGCGACATGCAGTCTTCCTGTGGAAGCTTTTCAAGAAGCAGCATACTGTTGCACAAATCTCATCACCCATGCTCTGTGACGCTTTGGCTGGGCCTGCCAGCTCCGCGGCAGAACATGAAGCTCCGAGCAACTTCACTGCCGCTGCGGTAAGAGATGTGCTGGGTCAGCTCCTCGATCGAGAGACCGAATACACGTCGGCAATGAAGAGAGTATACGAGGCCTATGCGCAGCTTGGCAGTTGTTTCGTCAGGCTCGTTGCACAAATTAGCGAAGGAAGTCCGCCGTCGCCCGAAACAAAGGCCTTCCATCAAGCTGGATTCGCGATTATGGAGAGGGCGATGGAAGGGTGGTCACGAAGGGCTGAGCTGTCTCACTCCGGTCTGATCAAGCGCCTCGAGCGAGCGAGGAAGATCTTTCTGCTTGTGCGATGCTTCGGCGGGCAGGTCCTTGACAGCGACGCCTTGACGATGCGTTTGGTGGACAGAACCACTTTCCAGGCTTTCTCGATCTTGTTGCGCTCGAGCGTTACTAACAGCGACCAAGTCGATCACAGGTCGGAGGGCCGGTCTGCACGCGCCGGCGACCAAGAAATTTAAGCCCGTCCTTCCTGTCGAATGATGCTGGCGTCACCGTGTCATGCGCAAAACCAGATTGCCGACAGTACACAGACTTGCTTCAGCGCCTTGATTAGGATTTCGATCTGTGACCAAATCGCATTTGAACAGTAACTTAAACATCAATAAGTCGTTGAGACGGATTCCGGTACAAAAATCTCCAACGTGTGATGCTTATCCCGCAAAGAGAGTGCAGCCCGCTTTCTTGACACCTCTTTCCAGAATTTTCTTCTAATCGATCATTGAACTTACCGTGTGAGTGGTGGCGATGGTCCATACGTGCCGCTCACCCTTTTTTGAAGCCCCGCAGACTGGACGCTCTTGAGCGTTGGCCGAAGAAACCAGCTTTCGATCGATGTCAAACGAAGCAATTTTGTGCTAGCACCTACGGCGAACGAAGGGTGTATACACGTAAATGAGAAAGCTACGCTTCTCCTCAACACGACCGCGTGCTTCCTTCCCTCGCAGACCAGAACGAGCATTGGCAAACGAACTGCCTGGAACGTCACGCTGGTTCAGTTGCGAAAAGAAGAACCAATTGCGATCGTTTGGTTGTGGTTCGCCTTATCGACTACTGATGCGGACATGTAAGAGGACGTACAGTACAGGGCACAGGCGCGATCTGTCGAAGTTTCGGAAAGCAGAAGCTTCAGCCGAGCTGCGCCATCTACGCCCTTCTGGATGTTTCGCACGGCTTGCACTTCCTTCTTGAGGAGCGATGCGCCTCCTTCACGTCCACATTCGCGATTGATGCTGCAGTCAAAAACCTGAATCCAGCGACCCCCAGGGCCACCCTCGCCCGTGTACCTGTATGGTCGCAAGTGCCTCCTCTTTAACAGGAACCGCCGTTGCAGGTGTGCCCGCGGTAAGAATACGGCAACCTCCAATGAAGGGTTTGGACCTCTTGTGTCGGGCGGAGAGAACTGTTATCGAAAGGTAGGGCGCAAACAATGTCACAGAGCAACAATGGCGCCGTAAAGGCCACAAATAGCAACGAAAGCAGGGTCTTATGTCACGTCACTCAGTATCTTGTCCTGTAGATACCTCTAATTTTTCTTGGCATATGTAGGAAGAGCTGTGTGGATGCGGTCGAGATGGTCTGAGTTGACACAGGTGCGTTCGGGGAGCTCCTTTGTAAGTTAAAGCGAGGACATAGCTACCGCAGTTTATTTCCCTTTTCGGGATGACTTGGTGACTTAGGGTCATTCATCGTAAATTTCACTGTACGTAGTCTCTCGCTACGTGTAACTTTTGACACTCTACATAACATGCAATTTTTTAACGTACTGATTGGAGGAGGTCGTAACTTTGGCTGTACAACGTAGTGTTGACACCGCATGATCGCAAGCAATGAAGTTCAATTGAGCTACGGTATCTACCAAGAAAGGATGGGCTCGACATCCTCCTCCTCCTCCTCCTCCTCCTCCTCCTCCTCCTCCTCCTCCTCCTCCTCCTCCTCCTCCTCCTCCTCTGTCAACAGTGCCTGATCAGAATCAACTGGCGAGGAGTACTGCTGCACATAGGCATCGTCAAAGTTGTCCTCCAGCAACCCTAGCCTCGCAAGAGCTTCACGAGCATCGTGTTCCGGGCCAAGTGGCTGCCCTTGCTCAGCTACAAGCCTCCATCGATTGGACTCTCGCAGCCATCCAAGGCAATCCTCTGCTGTGACTGTATTGACATGATGTAATATACATGCTGCCAGTGTACCATGACTTCTGATATCTTCGCGGCTGACTGCAGGCTTGACCTTGCTGAATACCTTCTCTGTGATGTTGAGCCACGGCGAGTAAGCTGGGAGATAGTGGGCCTCATGCCCAGCATGTGTGATGCGTTGCTTTGTGTCAAAGGACCGGTGAAAGCTGGCATTGTCCATCATAAAGACTCGCCGTTGGCCAGCAACAAGCGGCAGGAGCTTGTTGTCAAGGAAGCTGCAGAAGCGCTCAGTGTTGTAGGCGCCAAGCAGGACCTCACTTGCAATGATGCCATCCTTTCCAACAGCAACAAGGAGCGACATGTTTTTCTGGCGGTTTGCAGGCCGGCCCTCTCGCTGTGCTCGATCGCCTACCTTGCTGCGACCGTAGGTGCGCTTTGAGTGCAGGTTGAAGCCGGCCTCGTCAAAGAAGATGGCATCTTCGAAGGACCGTCCCTGGGTCCGGAACCAGTGCGTCCACTTCTTGCGGTTCTCAATAGTCTTGGTGTTGTTGTAGCTTTCATGTTCCTGATGTTGTCGTTTGAGTGTGATGTGACATCGTTGCTTGAGTATATGGTGCAGATGGCTTATTGAGACCTCAGGCCCAGCGCCATAGCGAGGCCCACCATGATCCTTGAGGTTTTGTTGGATCTCATCAAGCAGAGCAGCGGCCTTGCCCGCTACAAAGTTGCAGATGTGGTCGATATGCTCCTCACTGACTTTGGACCCACGGAAAGCACCGCCGCTCTTCCTATGGGCTGCAATGGTTCCAGTCTTTCCGAATTTGTCGATGATGGTGCTCACCGTGGTGTACGGGTACCTCAGGCTCTTTGCCACCTCGGCATTTGTCATACCCTCGGAAAACACCATCTTGATGACCTTCTCTCGTTGCTGCGAGTCGACATGCTGGCGTCGCTTCTAGGGGGGTGGCATGATTGGAATGGAGATGGTTGACAATGCGACTGATGTGTGACGAGGTAACTTATATATAATGTAAGGAGAAAGGGACCGGAGCCAGCTGCGAACAATGAGGATGTTTGGTCCTGCTGTTGCTTAACGTTATTCAAGTCGAAGTTTGCCTGCTTGGTCGTGACGGGCTAAATCGCTAGCTCTTTTAGGGTCGTCTGGAGATTAGAGGGCGCTCGTCACCGCGCTTAGTTTTTCTTGCAAGGATTTCATAATCAAACAGCTGTATTGGCTCATCTTTTCGGCCCCATAGAACATCTATCCAAGTGCCTTAAGTTTATTGTTAAATATTCCCAGCTGATGTACTCTTATACTTCTTGCAATACACCGTACCGAGCTGATGCTACTCCTCGCCTGTTGGGCATATCAATGAGAACACGCAAGTGCTTCATATGGTCAAGCACAAAAATCATGTTTCTTTTTGGTTGACGCGAAAGCAAGACCAAGTCATCTCATTATTGAATATAGTCACGAATATCATTTTTGCAGGATGTGAAAAGTCAGATGAATCTCCACTCTTTGGAACTCAGTGTAGTGGGGATAGGCGGTGCGATTTGTAACAAAATTTATATCATGAGTAATTTTTTGACTCGGGTTATGCCGATAAAGCAGCTGTAAATGTGTACCTATGATTTTCGCTATTGCTATATAAATGTTCAGCATTCGTCTAGGTCACGACTAAGACTCGCGTGACTGTAAGGAAGCTGACCTACGATTTTGTGACTTAATCATCTCATGTTCCAGGTGATACATCCGTACAGACGCATGTATGCCATGACATATGTACGGACGTAAGTCCGAATGTTAATTGTGTCGGAGCATACTTCACTAATTACACAAGTATGAAATCGTGTATAAACGACCACAGCAAACACCTGGTCTTTGTTCTTAAAGTACGACGGTACAAATCACGAAAAAATAAACTAATTTTGATGTTGAGCACGTTCGTCAAGAGCTATCTGACTAAAGTAAAATGATATCGTTGCAACTGTTGGCGGCAAAACTCCATTCTCTAGCGTAACGGCGTGGCTTGGTAAACACGGAACTTAGTGTTTTGTGTCGATGCTTCAAGCTTAACTATTGCGGCATCAGTAGGTGTCGAGCAATCCCAAAAAAACTTGTACCGCGAAAAAAGTAAATTTTCTGCCTGCACTTGCAAGGTTCGCACCTCCAATACGCTGGCACTTTGGTTGTATTCAACCACAAGAAGCTTCCGACAGATGATTGATACACGCAGACCTTCAACAACTTGTAGATCATGGATTACGGGTTCATTTTCAATATGTCGCACGCGTTTCGTAGGAACGCCGTTGTTTCAGGCGACAGCGGAGACTGCCCGCTATTTGTGCAACAAGCTGACTAAGCGGCAGCCGTGCCGTGCATGAGCTTCGCACACTTTTTGTCCGCTCGGGAGTGGTGCGCTGCCGGAGCGACTGGTTCTCTTCGGTCTCATCATCCTCGGCGAAGGCATCACTGGCCTAGCAGAAGCACTCAAACCGCATCAGTCCTGGCACAAAGGCTCAGATCCCTGGGCGACAGCAAGGTGGGGAGAGGGGTATGGGGGCGAGACACGATCTTACAGGCTACCAGCTGTGTGCTCATCATTATTTTGCAATTTGGCGGCTATTCCCAACGCGCAACCAGCCACATCGATCTGCAATCCATGTGCGTCGTGTTGTGGGACTATGTGCATGTTGTGCTGCGCATGGCTTCAGCGCTTCTCGTGATTGGCTTGAAGAAAGTGCTCGCCTATCAGGATACGATCACGGCCATGAATCGAGTTCTCAATTCACCCGGCCTCTATTAACCCTACATGCAACAGTGGCAGAGAGTGACATCGGACATGGCCGGATAGATTTTCGACTTTTGAAGCTGACACGAGCTCCATTATAATCAATGGTACCCTTGCCGGAATCTGTGCCATCATGGCAATCATCCCAAGCGACGAAGGCGCCAGCATCCCCAGGCCGACATAGGTGCAGTGTCTTGCTGCCTCACCATAGCCGCGTGCATTATGTCAGCCGTTGGTCCTAGTTGAAAGACTCCTGACGGATGACTTCGCGGAGGTTCGCGTCGTTCGAGGCCTGTCCAGTTCCTCAGGAATCGGACTGCCGCCGTACTGCTAGTGTTTAGTTGTTCGACTATAAGAAGTGTCGATATGCAAGCGTCACCGCAACCACAACGACACAGTCAGAGCGAGAAAGGATCTGAGCGTGTTTCAGTGTTGTCCCTCATAAGAAACTAGCTTCCCGCTCTTGGGCCTCGACGGATGTGGCGTGACCGGTTCCATGGGTCCAAGCTTTTCTGAGGACCACACAGAGATTATCGGCCTTCTGTCGATGCGATGGTATGGAAAGCACATACTGGGCAGCCAACTCCGTAACATGGGCCTCGCGCGGGGAACATCCCATAATCTACGCAAGGTGGCAGATTTCTGGCCTTTCATTCACGGTTGCAATTGCTCTCCTGAGCGGAAGTGTACCAACGGCAAGAATGTCTTGCGCTTGGTCTCAGCTGTCTTTTCAATTGGCACAGTAGCTGCTCAGCTTCGAAAGGGTCCCGGAACAAAGGCAACCATACACGTGTATATATTCCGACCACATTCAAGATTGACAAGATAAGTTGGGGACGTGTCCATTAGGAGGTGGACAAACGGATTTTTTTGCCTTTGGCGAGGTCGCCATGGAAGCTGACAACTCTGCAATTCGCTCCGCCACGCCTTTGTACACCGATCTCAGGGTTTCCCCTCAAGACTTCGAGGCGGTTCCTGGAATGTTCGAACTTATCGAGTATGTTCGAACGTAAATAGCGCCTTCTGACCCTACGAATGGCGCAGAGAACGTTGCGATCATCTTTGCGGCAATCCTCAGTGCCCTTCGTGAAGTGACATTCGGACCGAACGGCGTGACTATGGATCGCAGTATTTCAGCTACATGTATCGCGGTGAAGGGTATCGGGTGAGTTTATCTTCGAAGGTTCTGTTCGGCGTCCTACATTAGTGGCTGACACGCAGAATGGGGCCGAACAGACTCGTCTTTCGGAGACTTCCGCGCGAACGCCAACCACTGCAAAGTCGTCAGAATGTCGAGGAGCATCGACGAACCAACGGCAGCGTCGAGGAGCGAAGAAGAAGAGACATGCGAGAGCAGCAGCTCAAGAAGCTCGGGCGGCATACAGTCTTCCTGCAGAAGCTTTCAACAAGCAGCATACTATCGCAAAAGCCTCGTTGCTTCTGCTACGATACCGTGGTCCAACCTGCCAGCGCGCTTGTAGAACATGAATTTCAGAGTAACTTCACCACAGCCGTTGTTAGAGACGTGCGTGGTCAGCTCCTTGACAGGGAGAACGAACACCGATCGGCAACAAGAAGAGTGCACGAGGCCTATGTACAGCTCGGGTACTTCTTCGTCAAGCTCGTTGCACGGAACAGCGAAGGGAGACCCACCGTGCCTGAAACAAAGGTGTTCCACCAAGCAGGATTTGCGATCATGGAGAGGGTGATGGAAGGGTGGGTACGAGGAGCAGAGATATCTCGAGCAGCTCTGATCAAGCGCTTGGAGCGAGCGAGGAAGATCTTTCTGCTTGAGCGATGCTTCGGCGAGCAAGTCCTTGGCGATGCTGCCTTGACCATGCGTTTGGCTCCACTATAAGGGTTCCTAGCGACACAGTGTCGCTGGGCTAATAACAAATCGTCGACAGTGCGCGAAGTCAGTTTATCGCTTGGGACTTCGGCCTGCAACGAAGTCGCGTGCGAGCAAACCAAGCGATGAATCCGTCACATTGATCACAAGTTAGCAGATTTCTTCGTGTAAATTGTCAGACATATCTTCTCTAATCTCCAGAAAGTAGCCAGCCTCTATCAATTTTCTTCCATCCCGCAACGCTAGCCCCCTGTCCCAAAAACTTGTATTTATTATATTAAACAAACGGCCGCGCCCTTTTTTCCCCTTCAAAGGTTAGGTTTTGCGATTTTGGCAGGAGCGGCCACGGCCGCTCCACTGCAAACGGCCACTCCCCTAGGGCTAGGGCTAGGGCCAGGCAGAAGCGAACATAGTCACGAAGATCTTCTGTCAAGCCAGGTCAAATTGTTTCGCAGCGACACTGTGTCGATAGGTCGTTTGTGATCATGAAACTTGATTTGCTGAATCTTCGTATCTCAGCTTTCTATGTCGTACCGTCGGGACAGTGCATTCAGGAGAGGTTCGATCGCAATAGAATCGGGATTCTCGAGTGTTTGTTATGCTCCCGGCTGGGTTCGAAACGTACACGAGCTTGGTGGACCAACAAAGTGAAAGCTCGGTCAGATCTTGACACCACGGTTCCTGGCCTCGTCACGGAGTTGTTTTGCCATGGAAGCCAAGGAGTGGCCACCATCGTCGACTTGTTTGTAGTATTCGGCGACGGCGTCCGGGGAAAGGACGAGGGATTCCAATGTTTGGATCATGTCGGTGATCATGTGGTGCGCGTGCAGCATGATGGGCGGGAGTTGGATGAGTGAGAGCGGGAGCGGGGTGTTGAGACTGCTGGTGACTTGGATAATGTGGTCCATCGCTTCGATGTAGTGAGTAAGTGGGAACCCTGACTGTTGATCACCAAGAACGACGCCGCATGTGTAATAGATGCTGATGCCGGCGTTCTGCCAGAGCGCCGTTGTCCAGCGCCAAGCGCGTGCGTCGTCATCATCGGGGATGAGTGCTTCGACAGTTTGACGAGCCATCTTGACTAGCCTCTTGGACTGCGGTGTCCCCTTCTGGTCTATCACGCGGATTGCATCGAGCGCGTTCTGATATGCGGCGAGTGTAGACGTGTCCTCATCTGCAGCGAGATCGGCCACAAGGACGACGAGGATCTCGCACAGTCCAACCTCAAATAGGAGTTGCTTGGGTGGGGAGAGCACATCGACTTTGTTGTAAACCTGTGAAGCGTACTCGAGGGGGCCTAACGTACTACTCATCGACGTGGGCACGGGGAATGGGGTGCAAGATGGCTTTGATAGGGATGATGGAATTGTGAGCAAACCCTCGCTCGCTGTGCCATTCCACCGTGGTGATTGTGGTTTACCGATTTGCACTTTGCTCTTTCACGATCTCACATAAATCTTGGAAACCACGTGCTCTCCGGCTTGCCCGCAGCTATCGTCCGCATCTGAAGCCAGTCGGCATGCACTCAGTGGTGGTGGAATGCTCTGTCTTCTTGGACTGGAATGCATGCATACTGTAGCTGCTGCTGATGACTTGAACGCGGAGAGTAAGTCGGGCGACCGGGTCTCCCTCTGTGGTCAGTGCGTTTTGCTGTTGACTGCAAGGCTAATAATATCCCTGTTCGGACCATGATCCGAAGATCACCTTGGTTGATTATGCGCCTGCTTTCTCTGCTTTTGCCTCGCTCCACGTCCAAAAGTGAGCATTTGTTCTTAACCCGACTCTCAAAATGGTTTCTTCTTCTCTATCATCATTTTCCCCATCGCTTGCTCTGGTCTTGAAGATGATCTTTCGAAGGGCTCCGGACGCCCGTGGATCAAGATGCGCCCCCTGGCCCCGGATCTTCGTTGGCTGACGCCGGATCCTGAGGCGCTTCGGCAGATTCCGGCATCCTTTCCTTTCACGATACAATCTCGGGTGCCTTCGGCTAGCAATTCTTGGACGAGACGTTCATTCGAGATGGGGCGCAGGCGCAAGTTTTCGAGTACGACTGGCTGGGAAGGTTGTTTGCTGTTTCGTCCAACCTATACCAAACCGGTGAACGTTTTCCCCAGGAACGAACGGCAGTGGTGTTACGCCCTTTTGATATCAGTGTCACTCCTTTGGTGCACCTTGATCAGTTTATGGACACGCTTGGTCTCGATATGATGGCGGCTATTCTCTATATCGACCTCTTTACGGCCTGGCGGCAAAAGATAGCTCGACTTGTCTCGCTGCGCTGGAACGACGGTACCAGCGTATTGCAATGGTTCTTTGCAAATGTCCAATCTCACGTAAGACGACCTCGATGCTAACCTCACTTTCAGCTCTCAGCTCTGGAACCAGATGAATCGGGTCCCACCGCGTTCAACCCCGCCAAAATTCTCGTCAAGTGACGTTGGCTGACCTTGCATGCTGCTGCCTGCGATTCAACCCAAACTCCGGCAGCTTTGGTTCGCACATGGTCACTGACGCCAAAGCGCCAGCTGGAGAGGAAATAGCAAATCGAATAGTTGGACGAGCCCCAGCGGCATCCTGGCAGCCATCTTCCTTGTCGAGCAGGAGAGAGAGAGTATATGTGTGTGTGTGTGTGTGTGTGTGTGTGTGTGTGTGTGAAAAAAGGCGTCAGGATCTAAGAGCGAACGGTGAGGTGAGAGGTGAGGGAGTAAGTGTTCCGGGAATTGCTGTTATCGCATTGCTCCATCTCAGGCAACCAATGCCATGCGGCAAGAAGCGGGGGATGATCCTCTGCCGGCCAGTGCCTTTGTTGCTGGGCAGAGCGGTAAACACGCTGCTGTCGTGCACAAAGAGGTTGCGTGGACTAAGCAGCGTGTTGGTGTGCTGCAGTTGCGCAAGCTCCGTTCCTCGGGCAGGCAGACCACTGCTGAGTTCAATCAGCACCGCAAGCAGCCGAGTAAACTCGTTGTGAACCGCAAAGTATGCCTGAGCCGCACTGGGATCAAAGTCCAGACCGTCCGAGTAGGCATCCAGCAAAGCATGGGCCACAGGCGCATGCCCGCCAACTGCGCGGCACAGGATGCTTGGCATCGTAGGGGAGGGTAACGTTGCATTGGCAAAGTGGAAGCCTGGCTGGGTGTTGCGGAGGCTGTCTTTGACGCAGCCAAGGTCGATCAGGTGCGCATCCTCCGCCTATGCCCCCACAAGACGCAGCTCTGCCAGCAGCTTGGCGGCTTGCTTCTGCGCACCGTGCATCAGCGCTTGAAGCTGATCCACCGCCATCTCCACCAAGCCAAAGGAGATCTTGCTGAGGTCCTTGCTCCAGTGAAACGCCATCGCTCCGCCATCCTCCTGCGCCAGAACGGTCCCGTAGCAGTGCAGCGACTGCAGGTACGCGCTGGCTGAATGGCTGTCGTGATGGACATACTTCTTGACCTCGGCAGAGATGGCTTCCACCGTGGTGCCCAACGACAAAGTGAAGAACACACCGTTCTCTTCACCCAGCAGGTGCTCGTGAAGCACGGCTCGGAAGCAGAACTGCAGGGCAGCCATGTCTGAGGTTGCAGCGCTGACTGGCTTCAGCGTGCCGTCGCTGGATACGCACAGGTGCAGAAAGAGCCGCGACAATGCAAGCTCCTCTGTGTGACCAAACTGGGCCGGCCGCTGCTGGACAAGGCAGACCGAGAGTTGCAGAAGCAGCCTTGTGCCTTCTGCGGTGACAAGCGGATGGGAATCCCCCTCTACCACCGCTTCGCTGTCATTGTAGTAGTCGCGGATCTCCAGAAGGGCCTCTGCAATCTCTTCATCCACGCCGTGATGGTCCCACGGCTCGTTGCTGCCGTAGTAGCCCAGCGCATCCCCGTCAAACCAGACGTGCACCAGCAGCGCCACAAGAAATGCCCACAGGTCGGCACGCCGCCGGACTGTGTTGTCGCTGAGGCTGTAAGGCTTGCTGACATCCGGCCCATGAGCATGGAAGACCTGCTGCGTCGTACGGCCAGCACGGAGCAGGTTGTGCATCCACAGCGCAGCCACCTGCCGGCAAACAAGAAAGATCCACTGGCAAATGTAGCCGTGCCCGCCCTTCCAAGGGTGTGGATCACGCTGCTGGCCCATCTGCACCGAAGGTGGAGGTCCACGCAGCTCACCAATCTCACCCACCGGCTTTCCCGCCCAGTAGACATGCCAATCCAGCTGACGGGCCCACGGACCCAGATTGCCAGTGAACTCGGAAGGCTGCATCTTCGGTTGATCCAGCCCAGCATCCACGAGCAGCTTGCGGTCCTGCTGGACTTGCCATCCTCTCGTGGACCGCAGGTAAGCCACGTGGCTTCAGGACCCGTGATTTTGAAAAAGTCAGCCGCTTGCGGACCCTTTTTTGGACCCTTTCTACGCTGCGCCGAATTCTTCCTGTAATACCATATCAACACCAAATCACTCCTTTCTCTTGCGGGCGGAAAGGTCTTTGAAGGCGTCTTCGACCCGTATTCTCGCTAGCCATCCTTGCCCTCCGACTGCCGCCGTAGGTCGTGCGAGCCTTTACCACACCTAAAGCGCACAATGGCTGGTCCATTTGAAGACGAGGATGAGGCGCATGCGCATCATCCGACCGATCAGCAATCACAGACTCAAAGCTCGGCAGACGGCGCTGAGTCTCAAGAACCTGCTGCGTCTCCTGCGTCGCAGAACCCTCGACTCTTAAGGCCTGGCAGGCAGGCATCACGAGCATCTTCGTCTCACGAGACGGCCGGCAAAAAGAACTACATGTGGACTGCTCAGGACATCAACACTCTAGTCACGGTCCTGTTCAACAATCCATGCTTCCAAGTCGCACCGCTTCCTTCCCGCATGTCAGGTGACGAGCCCATCAACAAGCTCAGTAAGCTCAACAAGACTGCTGTAGAGCGCAGCATCTTCAAGTCGGTCTTTCCAAATTCCGAACACGTCGAGCCTGATCGCATCAAGTCCAAAATCCGCTGGCCCAGGGGCCTCTACTCCAAGCAAAAGAAGAAGCTATCGCTACCAGCAGCTGGGTTTCTCGAAGGTATGGACTCTTCTGAGCCGGTACGTTTGATCTCGTTCGCATGTCTTGGCGTCAAGCTGTATTGAATGGATGGGTTCTGCTTTCTTTGCACAGACCCGCGTCTCTCGTGCTGCGCTTGCTGCCAAGCATCCGTGGTTTCCCAAGCTAAACGCTATGATGAGTGACCGGTCACTGAGCCTTCGACTTTGCTCACAACACCTTCGCTCGACGACGGCAGCAACGAGGCCGCCATCATGCACGACCGTGACGTCAATAAAGACGGTCACTCTGGTCACGGTCATGGTCTTCCGCCTCTCGATGATCTCGTGCACAACACAGTCCACCCTGCCATGCTTGACTTCACAGCTGGCGGGGCTGTTGAGTCTCAGTCTCAGTCCGTCCGAAGCGAGACCCCCATGCATTTGCTCACATCTGGTACAGCGTCGGGTACACGCCGTTGTTCGACTCCCTCCACTCCAGCAGCCGAGTTCTCCAGCGCTTTCACGACCACACCCACTTCTGCAGGCAAGCGCACGCGAGCGGCGGCTGAACAAACGAAGGATGCAATTGCCGACGCATTTGATCGATTTCAGAAGGAGACTATGCAAACGCGCCTCCAGCTTGAACAGGAGAAGACCAAGCGCGAAGACATGCGCCCGGCTGTGGAGCAGCTCAAGATCCAGGCGGAAAGCGATACTCGCAATGCCTTGAGGGAGCAGACCGCTGCCATGCTTCGTATGCAGCAAGCTCAGAGCCAGAATATGACAGAGGTGTTGCGCCTCTTGGCTGGTCGCAACGCTTCCCATACGGAGGCTGGAGCAGGCTCCAGCAGCACTTCTCATGATCCGCAGAATGGTCAACACGGTCCTCATTATGTACCCTATGCTCACAATACCCTTGCATGTACCAACAATGACAGCGTTGACTTTACCAAGTACCGAGTGGTTGTGTTTGTGTGTGTTTGTATGGCAGACGCACGTTGAGGTTGTGGTTGCGATCGCAACATGTGTCGCAGAGTACAGACACAGGGACGAAACAGAAGGGACAAAGCGCCCACTTTCCTTTGTTCGTTCCCATCACTCACATCCTTGACCAAGCCTCCTTGCGTTCTCTCATCTCTGTGTTCCACCTCCTTGCCACACCTTCACACACCTCTTTCTCGAAGATCCCTTGCAACTATGGTGCGCCAGAGTGCCAAACAGCACCTCCTTCTCAGCATTCTTAAGGTCATGGAACTAGCTTTGTTGGACGATCGTGCTAAGCTATCGGCAGACACGCAGCGCCTGTCTGAAGTCCAGTCCGCTGCGCAGCATTGCAGCGCTTCGCCTGATTCTGACAGCGATGACGACCTCGGCATCGATGATGACCATGCAGCATTCAGCTCGCTAGTCAGACTATACGCCCTTGTCAGCGATCAACGATATACACTCGACCTTGTCGAATAAAGGCTCAAGGATCTTGCAACTTCTGTTCTGAGCGTATCGACGATGGGTGGGATGACTGCGAAGATGACCAGGATCGCGCCAAATAGCACGAACGATAGCGAGGAGATGGTCACGGAGCGGGGCTTCGAGTTGAGGCTCGTTACGCCGATGGCGCCGGCGGTGCTGCCCATGGCGATGCTGATGGTGCGATAGTCCTGTCCGCGTGCGTGGGTCTGGTGCTTGTCAGGTTGCTACCGTCGGGGGAGAAGGGAGGGCCGTCCTGGTCCGGGTTTAAGCCAAACAGGCGGAAGAAGGGGTCTTGAAGATCGAGAACAGAATGCCCGTGATGACAACGAGGACGACGGTGAGGCTTTCGTCGGCGCCGATGGTGAGCGAGAGTTCGATCGCGAGCGGGGTGGACATGAACCTGCTCGCGAATGCGAGGGCTCTCGGGGCGCGACGCCGATCCTGCTTGCGACTGTGGGCCAGGCGAACAGGCTCAGCATGCTGCACGGCAGGAGCACGACGAGCATGTCGACCAGGTGCACCCACAGATCCCACCTGTGCCGGTACATGGGGATCGCCAGCGACACAATGCCCGCATCCAGCGTCGAGAACAGCACATGGCCCGCGCCGATCACAGGCCCCGTGTACCCATGCAGCGACCACAGGACCGTGTACTTGGCATCGACCGAGTAGGATGCTATAGTGCGCTTCAACGACCACCCGCGCATCGCGCCGACGCCAGAGCAGCAGCACGGTGGCCACAGACGTGGTGAGGATTGGATGCGCATACCGCCGGATCCTGGCGGGGACCAGCTTGATGCTCGCGAGGAAGGTCACCAGATTCACGCCGAGGAAGAGCGGCAGCGAGATGCCGAGCAGCAAGGACGCGGGGATGTCCACCACGAGCGTGAGGCCTAAGACGAGCCAAGGGATGCTGTTCCACAGCGTTTCCACCAGGCGGTCGACTGCGTCCATCTCGGGCTCCTTCTCCTCCTCCTTTGGCGACCCAGATCCGTGGTGGTGATCTGCGGGAGCAAATTAGCGTCGACACCCTTGCTTGTCGAGGACAGCTCGGGCGAAGCCGGTCCTGCTTCAATGTCTTCATCGATCATGATAGCCCTTGGTGAGCTTCGAGTCGTGCGCTTCGTTGTGACTCGACCGCGTTGGTGTTTTCGGAACCGGAGTCGGTATGACCAGCGTCTCCAGCCCTCGTCACCGCGCGGATCCACACTCTCCGCTTTGGACCGGCGGCGATCGATCAGATCCTGCCTCGCCCGGAAGATGTACTCGTCAAACATCGGCGACACCCCGTCGTCATCCACCGCACCGTTTCGGTCTTCAAACTGACCACCGGCCTGAGACTCTGAGGCAGCGGACGCGCTCTGCGGCCGGCGAGCCTGTAGCGCCAGGTTCCTCAGCCCGCTGCCGGGGCCCACCACTCCTGCTCCGAACATGCCTTTTGGTGGCCGCCTTGCCGAGGGTACCGCCGCCGGACGGCGGCGATGATCTTTCACCCAGCTCCTGCAGCTGATGGGACCGCTCTCGAGTCACAGGGATACTCGGGCTAGGCTGCTGTGGGCGGCGGCGGCGGCGCTGATCCAAGGTCAGCTCACCATGTCGGTGCAAACAATGGCCAATAGCATGACGGACAGAGGACGGGTGGCGCGACGGACCCCACTGCTTTGACCGCTTCTCCTGACCCGTCATTGGGAACATCATCCGCAACAATGAGTGATTCGACAGTAAGAAGTTTCTGCAATAGCTGCATCTACAGCGATAAGGTCCACCCGAGAAGGGGTCTGAGCGTAGCCGTGGGAACGGCCGCTCAGCGTCTTTCTTTCTAGAGCGTCGACTCCCGCTCTCGGACCTCGGCGAGTGTTGCGTCACGCGGCCCATGGGTCCAAGCTCGCTTTCTTGTGGCTCCCAGGAGATCGCAAGCCTGCTGTCGATTGGACAGACCAATTTCTACCGCATGCTGAATAGCCACATCCCTTTGGCTGTCATCTTGCGTGGCTCCTTGCGTGGGACCCGCGAAGGCCTGACAGAAAAGGCGAAGAAAGCTAGCACTCAGACTTACGATTACTATTAACTTATGACACAATTCACTTTCGCCACCTTCTGGTGCACGAAGCGGAAGGCGGGCCTCATTTTGGTTTGATGCGGTCTCCCGAACAACAATTTGTTCTGTTCCCAATAGTTCGCTGGCATCGAGGCAATCGTTCATACATAAACCAAGTCTCATCCCAAGAACGACTGCCACACAGCCCAGAGACGCACCCGCTGCAATAAACACATACGGTCAGCCGCCTTTTCCGAAGACACCATGGATAATGATAACCCCAAGACCCACTCATCGTCCCCGGCAGACATCGACCTAACGGTCTTCCCCCAAGAAGTTGAAGCGGTGCCCGGGATTTCAGAACTGATCGAGTCCATTCAAACGTACGTAACGCCTGCAAACCCTGCAAACAGCGCTGAGAATGTTGCAATCATCTTCGCGGCAGTCCTCCTTGCCCTTCGCGCAAGTGGGGTTCAGACTGAACGGACTGGCAATCGATCGCAACACTTCAGCTACATGTATCGCGGTGAAAGCTATAGGGTGAGTCTACCTGTGGAAACTCTCTTCGAAATTGTACACAAGTGGCTGACTCGTAGATTGAGGATACGAAGATCCTACTTTCGGCAAGATCCTTCCAAGCGCCAATCGCTGCAAAGCCTTCGGTGGAAGCAGCATCGAAGAAGCAAAAGGGTCGTCGAGGATCGAAAGGAAAGCGTCAAGCTAGCGCTGCAGCTCAAGAAGCTTGCAGGCGACATGCAGTCTTCCTGTGGAAGCTTTTCAAGAAGCAGTATACTGTTGCACAAGCCTCGTTGCTCATGCTCTGTAATGAAGCAGCTGGGCCAGGGAGCATCGCGGCTGAACATGAAGGTTCAAGCAACTTCACTGCCGCTGCCATCAGAGATGTGCTTGGCCACCTCCGCGACTTATAATAAAAGAATGCGCTAACGCTATAAATATTATAAATAGTAGATGTTTTTATCATCTACTAAAGGTATGTACTTTTTCTTCCTCGCCTGTACGCCATGATATTTATAAATATCATACGACTTGCATGAGTAAAACTACCAGATAACGTTCAGACTTTGCCACGATTAAACAATTACTAAGCGTTTACCATTCTTTAAAAACTTAAAACGCGTCTGATCGGGAGACCGAATACATGTCGGCAACGAAGAGGCTATACGAGGCCTATGCACAGCTTGGCCGTTGTTTTGTCAGGCTCGTTGCACAGAACAGCGATGGGAATCCACCGTCGCCTGAAACGAAGGCGTTCCGTCAAGCTGGCTTTGCGATTATGGAGAGGGCGAAGGAAGGGTGGTCACGAAGGGACGAGCTGTCTCAATCAGGTCTGATCAGGCGCCTTGTGCGAGCGAAGAGGTTTGTTCTCCTTGAGCGATGCTTCGGCGAGCGGATCCTTGACAGCGATGCCTTGACGATGCGTTTGGTGGACAGAACCGCTTTCCAGGCTTTCTCAATCCTGTTACGCCCGAACAATGCCAGCAGCGACCAAGTCGACCACACGTCCGAGGGCCGGTCTGCAATCATCGCCAACAAGGAAGGTTAGGCACGACATGCCAGTCGAATGACGCTGGCGACACTGTGTCTCTGCGACAATTTGAAATCGCCGACAGTACAAAGACGAGCTTCCAACGCATTGGTTAGCCTTGGTCTGTGACCAATTCGCGTGTGAACAAACCACAGAGTCGGAAATGGACCTAGCCCTAACCCTAAGCGCACTTGGAACCACAGAGGGTCATGAGACTGCGTGTGTGAGGCTGAGCAGAGGGGCCTGGCTTTGTGACCCAGTGATTGGGTCCGTGTTTTATTAATATTTAGTATAGCATTTTTATATTAATATAGAACAAGTGAGGGATTGCATGGTACTTTATTTCCGGCAAAGCGATGCTCAAATGGCATCGCCGGCGTTAGGGTTGGGATTAGAAACAGGTGATTGGATTGCAAGCATAGTACACCTATGTGTTGAGCGAGCATGTCTCTGCACTAGCATACGACACCTCAACCGTAGCGGAACCTCAACCGCGGCCTGAAACCTCCACCAGCTCACTACTCTATTAGTGATCACCGGCCAACAAAGCTGGCGGTAAGGTCAAGGATGGTCTAGCGAGAGGCATACGCCTTGTGTGCAGTGTGATCGTGAATACAAGTGGGCGTGCGACTAATAACTCAAAAGGTCCCCTTCGGCTTACATATCCTTGATATGTGAGTTTGCAATGGTCTCCACAAATGCATTTCCGAAGACAAGAGCCGGCGTCTGGAAGCCAGCTTTCAGTTCGCCCGCCATAACGCGGCCGGCCGCCTCGATAGACGCGATGGCCGTGAAGCCGTATCCATTTATCGTATGCAGAACGGCACGGCTAAGAGCTCCATCTGCCGCAGTAACGGTGACGGCAGTGTGATAAGGGCTAGTCTCCCGCTGCGCCTCCGTCGGCCCGTCCGGCAGGCAGGCCAAGTCCTCCGTAGGGAAGCCGTCTCCAGCCGAATGGACAAATGTACGGATGTTGGCGACCTTTGTTGATTTCCAGATCGTAATGAGGTCAGGCAGTGTCACCGGATAGTTCGTAACGCTCCCTCGACGAGGTGGACTTTGAGGTACCGTGAGCCAGAGCCTGGATGTCGGGCTCGCCTCGAGTCATGATATCTTTGATCAGCCGTCGACCGATGTCGCTGTTGAGCTTGAGCTGCGCTTCCACGGGCAAAGTCATGGCGCCTTGCGGAATGTTGGCATTGCGTACAAGCGCATCACCGATGCTGCCGCCGCTGTCGTAGTCGACCTGCATACGAACATCGCCGACGATGGCGTGCACCTGCGAAGGGTTGACGATGCTGGCATCGACATTGGCAATGATGTAGTCCTTGGTGCCTCCTGTCACGTCGAGACCGCTGATCGTGACGGGGCTCGTCTGGAGTCGTTGGAAAGCTTGAAGAGCAAGCGCGGGATCCAGATTGATAGGGATACCTTTCACCGTGATGTCGCCCGATGCCGTCGATACGAGGGCATTGACTGCATTGGAATCAAGCCCTACTAGCACCGACTGGTCTTGCACCGCCCTGATCGCGAGGCTGTTGGCAAAGTTGCCCCTCTAGCTCCCTGGGATGTCCAAGTGAGCATTCTGAATCGCGAGGCTGACCGTCTTGTTTTCAGTCACGGCGGCGGTCCCAGGTAAGACGAGACGAGCCGCACCTTGACCGCCGTAGAGGATGTCAAACGAACCACCCACATTGTCCACGCCAAACGGGAAGCCGAATGGAATCTCGACCGCCGCGTGCACCGTGTCAGTACTGAGCAAAGGCGACCACTCTCCATTGGTTTGGGTGAAATCCAGCGTGACGTTGGTCATGCTGACGCTCTTGAGCGGATCCAGGACGATTCCTGGCACCGTGACGGGGATGGCAAGCGTTTTGATCCCCTCGGTCAACCAGGTGACGCTCTCCGGGCCGGCATACACGCCATGCACCATCATAGTTGTGGGCTTGTTCGAGATAAAGTTCTGCGCAATCGTCGAAAAGTCCGCCAACCCTAACCCTAACCCCTAACACTCCATCATTACTTCCCATCACCCCTGCTCTCGCTTTCAAGATGATCTTCCGAAAGGCCCCCAACGGCCGTGGAGCAAGATGGGCGCCTCGACCTGTTGGTCCCTTGTTCGCCGACGCTGGATTCTGTGGCGCTTCAGCGGATTGTGGCCTCCTGAGGTTTCACGATGCAGTCTCGGGTCTGATCGGCCAGCGATTCTTGGACGAAACTTTTGTTCGAGATGGTGTACAGGCGCACGTGTTCGCCTACGACTGGCGTGGCAGACAATTCGCTGTATCGTCTAACTTGTCAGAAACGGGTCAACGTTCTGCGAAAGAACAAACTGTAGTAACCTTCGACCCCTTTGATATGAGCACCACCCCTTTGGTTCGAGTAGACCAGTTCATGGACACTCTTGGTCTCGACATGATGGCAGATTTCCTCAAGATGGACCTCTTTACGTCTTGGCGGCGAAAGCATTGCATCAATTCCCTAGACCTGGATCGATGCGCAGGAACTATGCGGCCAGCTTATGCTCAAGGGTCTTTGCATCTCTCCAATCTCACGCACGACGACCTCGATGTCTACCTTACTTTCTGCTCTCAGCTATGGAACGGAATGAGAGGCCTTCCCGAGGGCTCGCCCCTGCCCAAACTTCGGATCACCAAGTGACGTTGGCTAGCCGTGCATACTGCCGATATGGGCACGGGCTCTTATGTTGAATTCGAATGGGGACAAGGTCAATACAAGGAGTTCAGATCATCGAGCGTGCAGTGTCGTAGCTCCCCACAAAACCAGAATCAGGCCAACCTGACTCGGCGGCCTACGTGTTATGGGTAATGAGGAGAGCCTATGACACGCAACGATGGGTAGGGAACGTTTCGTTGATTTACATTTCACCCTTGTTCGTCAATGCAATGATGTACGAAGTTTGTGGAACGTGAATGATGGCAGCGTCTGGGTCTGTACTCTCGATCTCTTGAGTAAACTCTGGGCGTCCTCGAAGATGCCAGCCCTTCGGAATGCAATTAGAGCCGTAGTAGTGATGGAATAGACCGATCGCTTCGGCCAAGTCCAGAACTTCAGCTGGGCGAACCCAGAGAATTTGATCGTTGGACCTGATTTGTCCGCATTCGTCGCATTCGTCAGAGGCCTCTACGTGCCCAACAACGAAGGGGCGATAGAGACCGTCTTGGCCGAGCTGAATTATCTCGACGGTGAATCGTGGCCTGTCACCTCGACACTGGATGAATTCATCATACATGTAAAGAAACTCGTTGTACTCAGTATCTGGCGGTACTCGGAGACTGAGAAGTACTCGTACTCTCCGTCGCTGAGTGCGGTCAACAAGATACCAATTTCGCTCCGTGCTGTGTCGGGCTGCTCGTGCATCCACATTGTGGCTTTGTCGCTCTGCATCTGGTGAGTTTTCATCTTTAGAGGACCGGCTACTTATCTCGATCGCTTTTCGGCGGCGTACAGCTCCCTTCTCTGAACGTTCTGAACGTTCTGAGAAAAGACAAGGGATATAAAGTGAGCGGGCTGAACACGGCGGTGAAGTAAGAGTTGTGACGAGTAGCTAGCTGGCTTGGCGAGCGTCAGTGTGCGCAGAATTAATTTGCAGTGATGGAGCATACTGCATACTGCTTACGCCTCCTTATTCGGAAACGTCCGAAAGACATTCCAAATCAGTGAAAACAATGTCGCACTGCACTGTCGCCTAACCTTTAGCATCACTTGTCCTCTGCATAAATGCAATGTTTTCTATCCCTCATTCACATGCCTGGTGCCGCACTGAACGAATAAATTTACTGGTCTAAAAGGTGCCACAAGTCGCGAGGAGTAGAGCATGGTCTCAACGCCAGACGGAACGAAACGAGAATCATCCCTTTTCCCGATGTGCAGTCGGTTGTTCATCTTTTGAGGTTTGAGACTGCATATTGTGTTCCGTAGCGCTCCGCCCTTCACATCAGAACGTAGTTGTTGAAGTGAGAGCAAGTCGTAGCAGCTGAGGACGAGATTTTTTGTCATTGATCTGGTCGCGGATGAGTCGTTGCTAAAAGCAATCAACGACCACTGCGGCTTTGGTCAGGGTGGCTTTCATCCTGAACAAGGGCCATGAAGGTGAGATATTGATCGTCGTAGCTGCGCTCGTCGAGGATTTCGCAAAAGTAGTCGAAAGATTTGGTGCGACGAAATTGCTTGTCGACCAGCCAGATTACGGTCACCGGTTCCCAAATACTTTGGTAGTAATCACAGAGAGCGTCATTAAAGGCATTAAGATTCTTGCAAGAGGCTCCGGGGTATTCGAGCGCTTCGTCAAAGGCCTCCAGCACTTCGGGTTCTGTGACTGCCGCCGGAACGACAACGTTTATTCGGCCGGCTTGGGTTGCCTGCTCCTGTAGTTGCTGGAGCGACCAGTCCTGTGCGGAGTATATCTTCAGGGGCAAATAATGGGTCGTCATGGGTGGAAAGGAAAAAGAAGGTCGCGGGAGAGAGAGAGACGACGATGCAGTCCCCACGGGTGCGAACTCTGTGTTGAAGCTGGGACCACAAATTTTTGCGAAGTTAAAAGCACGCGTGAGCAAGGGGGTTTGCGGACCTCCTCTATATATAACACCGCCAAGGGTTGAGCCGTTTTGGCCATTCTGGCGTCCGAGGCTCGTGCAGCAAATGACCATTTTTGCTAAGTGGCCCAAAAGGCAGTCGCATAATTTTTCGAATTTACGATTCCAACCACTGTCAAGCACTGACTGGTAATTGCTAAGCCACACAAGCACACGCATTGCGGGCCTCCGCAGTATCGTCAGTGCGGATACCTCAGCGCTCTACTTGACGTGACTCGTGGAAAGCTCGGAAAGCGGAAATAGTTATAACGATCAATCAACCAACCAACCACCAACCAATCAAACAATTCAAACAAACAAACTGTCAGACTCGGCAAATCTGATTATGAAGCGACAAGGCTGTTTATGTACACACCGAAGCACACCTTGCCCAATCGAAGCGAGAAGGGAGCTTGAGTAGTGTGGGTCTGGCGGTTTGGTATGGGTATGTATGCGTGTGTGTGTGCACCGCCCTTTTTTCTTTTTGAAAAAAGGAATTAATTCAAATCGGCCTCAGATTGGTAGGACTACCCGCTGAACTTAAGCATATCAATAAGCGGAGGAAAAGAAACTAACAAGGATTCCCCTAGTAACGGCGAGTGAAGAGGGAAGAGCACAAGATTGAAAGCTGGCGTCTTCGGCGTCCGCATTGTAATCTCAAGAAGTATTTTCCGCCTCGGACCATGCCTAAGTCCCTTGGAAAAGGGCATCATAGAGGGTGATAATCCCGTTCATGGCATGGAGCGCCCGAAGCTTTGTGATACGCTTTCTAAGAGTCGAGTTGTTCGGCAATGCAGCTCAGAATGGGTGGTAACTGCCATCTAAGGCTCAATATTGGGGAGAGACCGACAACGAACAAGTACAGTGAAGGAAAGATGAAAAGAACTTTGAAAAGAGAGTTAAACAGTATGTGAAATTGCCAAAAGGGGAGGTCAGAGACCCGTCTTGGAATTCAGCCTTGCTTCTGCTTGGGGGTTTTTTTTTCATTTTGCAGGCCAACGTCGGTTTTGGGCACTGGAGAAGGGTGGAAGGAACGTGGCACCCCTCGAGGTGTATTATAGCCTTCTACTGGATACAGCGACCGAGACCGGGGACAGCAGCGTACTCGCAAGAGCGGGCCTTCGGGCACCTTTACGCTTAGGGCGTTGGCATTATGGCCCTCTACCACCCGTCTTGAAACACGGACCAAGGAGTCTAACATGTATGCGAGTCTTTGGGTGGCAAACCCATAGGCGCAATGAAAGTGAATTCAGGTGGGATCCGCAAGGTGCACCATCGACCGATCCTCACGTCTTTTAAGTCGTGGATTTGAGTAAGAGCATACCTGTTGGGACCCGAAAGATGGTGAACTATGCCTGAATAGGGTGAAGCCAGAGGAAACTCTGGTGGAGGCTCGTAGCGGTTCTGACGTGCAAATCGATCGTCAAATTTGGGTATAGGGGCGAAAGACTAATCGAACCATCTAGTAGCTGGTTCCTGCCGAAGTTTCCCTCAGGATAGCAGAAACTCACATCAGTTTTATGAGGTAAAGCGAATGATTAGAGGCCTTGGGGAAGTAACTTCCTTAACCTATTCTCAAACTTTAAATGTGTAAGAAGCCCTTGTTACTTTAGTGAACGAGGGCATGCGAATGAGAGTTTCTAGTGGGCCATTTTTGGTAAGCAGAACTGGCGATGCGGGATGAACCGAACGTTGGGCTAAGGTGCCAAAGTATACGCTCATCAGATACCAGAAAAGGTGTTATTTAGTCTAGACAGTGGGACGGTGGCCATGGAAGTCGGAAACCGCTAAGGAGTGTGTAACAACTCACCCACCGAATTAAGTAGCCCTGAAGATGGATGGCGCTCAAGCGTAACACCGATACCCAACCGTCAGTGTTTAGCGAAGCGATGACGAGTAGGCAGGCGTGGGGGTCCGTATGGAAGCCTTGGCAGTGATGCTGGGTGACACTATCGTTCCAGTTCGTAGCGCCGAACACACCTCCCTTTCTTTCGCAAATCATGCGTGTTGCGGTTGAAACAAAGTTCGGAAACAGCCGGAAGATACACGAAAACACGTTCTGTTCGTAGTTTTGTGGAAGCACCAGTGCTGAATCGATCGGATCATCTCTCGCCTGTTTGAACCAATGACTTCAAAAATGGACTACTTTGCCAAAGTTCTAGCGGCCGGCTACCTTTCTCTTAATGCCTTCATTGCGGATGCCCCGCCACAAACTGACGCCCTCGCCGTGAATTGTTTTTGGTCCTGACAATCTGTGCTTTCGGCGAAACGAGTATAAATGCGGAGCCAAGTCAAACATATATATGTACATACACACACAAAATCCCATGTTCCATCCAGGCGCGAAGCTCAATTGCAACTCATCCAAAACACGGCCAGCAACAATAAGGTCCCCTGATCCGGTGCTGCTCACTGCCAGTGCACGGAAACGCGCAAGGCAGCTAAGCTTGTTGGAACAACGCGCTAACAACCAAGAGCCGAGGATGGCGCAAGAACTCTCCGCCCTGATCAATATCGCAGATCCCGGCATCGATCTGATCCGCGAATGGGTAGGAGACAACAGCGAGCGGTGTTCTATTCTACCGCCCGATGAGGGCCTGCGCAGCGATGTTCTAATGCGACTGCAGGTCACGAAACGCTCGATCCTGGGCGCCGTTGCCTACGAAACTGGCGGCATCCTTGCGGACAATGGACGATTGCGAATACTCGGAAGTGGCTCGGACCGCTCTCTCCTGACCGCCAATAATACACTTGGAAGCAACCATGAGGTTCTCATTATCGGGGATGATGTAATTGGCGGCGTCTTTGCGTTTAATCAAGGGCGTTTTGGCTCGGAAACTCTTGGCCAGATTTCATGCAGCCGACGATCTCGTCTGGACCTGCCTCGACGTCGGCAACACTGATTTCGTTTGTTGGTGCGTGACCGACAACCATGATATGCTTATGGGCACTTCACAGAGTTTATGCCGTGGGTGCAAGAGCCTCCGCCTTTTACCAAGGCTCTCACCTGCTTCTATCCTTTTCTTTGGACGAAGGAAGGCCGCGATGGTTCAGGGAAAATCACCATTATTGACGCCGACGAGGTAGTGAAACCCCATATTGATGTCACAGACCAATTTCGTCGGCTTCGAATCGAGTAAAGACCTTCAACCGATATCGCGGGTGATTACACCAGCCCCTGCATCGTTGCACTCCTCGCCAAGTGCAGCTGCAGTTGCTCCAGCAGCTTGAACACAATCGCGCTCAACGCAACGCTGATGGTAGCGCGTCTCCTTCGGTTTCTTCAGACAGGTCTGGAAGCCTCACGCCTGGCATCGCGAGCGGTGTGACCAGTTCCTTCTTCAGGTGTTCAGAGAAGGAGCTGTCTTTCTTCAGCGGGGTCTACTTAGGTAGTGGCCTGCCAGATGCTTGAACGGACTGCTCTTCCTTGCTCCTTGCAACCTGCATTGTATAATAATGCCTAATTTCCTGCTTGTGTGCGACTCTTCATGTGCGACTGTCGATTGCTGCCAAGGGTGAAGAATGGCAGATCCGAGCAGGGTCGCAGCATTAGCTCTGCCGACCGACCTACCCCGTCTCCAAGTAAATTGATTCCGAGGTGGGTCGTGTCGTTAAGAAAAGAAAGAAAAAAAAAATCTTCCCAGGGCTTCCGCCGACATCTCCTAATTTGTTTGCGTTGCCGCCAAAAATCCACATCCCGGCACAGGAATTTTAACCTGTTTCCCTTTCGATAGGTCGGTGCGAACAAGCGCACCCTTTAATACGGAATTTCCCTATCTCTTAGGATAGGCTAACCCACGTTCAATTGCTGTAATCGTGGAACCTTTCCTCACTTCAGTCTTCAACATTCTCATTTGAATATTTGCTACTGTCACCAAGATCTGCACTAGAGGCCGTTCCAGTAGTTGCCCTGACAGCAGCCGCGTCTTTATTAATATGGACGAAACCGAGGATTACGGTTTCGAGATGGTTGCCACCCAGGGCCTTCTAATTCTAACCCTGATCGGAGGTAAAGGCGGGTTTACAAAGTATTAAGTAGTCTTCCTGCATCACATGCTATATATTTGATTAATCTACACATTTTCGCTTTTTTGTACTTTTCTTCGCCAGCTTTCTAGCAGGTTTGCAGAATTTTGGGCCTTATAATGCGTTTGACACGAACTTTATTGCTGACGCGTGAACAGAAAAGTTAGGGGGCAGCAGTGGTTAATTGCCCGTGCGAATTACATGGCTATGCTTTGACTTGACAGACAGCGAAGCGCTCTCACCACCCATGCTGCCTCAAAGACGCTCGGCTCTCACACAGGTCAATCATGAGATGCTAAACAAGTATTCGCGAGGAACATGACGTAGTTACTAGCCAGTTTCATTATACAGTTGCAACTGTTGGAGGAAGCGGTCACGTCTCCAGGCACTGACAAAGTTGCTGAGCAATTGGTCGTTGACCGAGACCAGACGCTCGGCAAGCTGCTGCTCAAAGCCCGAGCAGCTTAAAGACGGGCTGCAGTCGATTCGTATGATACACCTTGACCTGTTTGCGCTCGACATGCTTGTCCGAAGTTTGGGCAATCTGCAGCGAAGGTCGCACATGATCTGGAAGAAGTGAATCAGCTTGATCGTAGGATTGCGCTCAGGGTCCTTGTAAGAAGCTGCCATACGCCGCAACCATTCCAAAGTGTCAACCGCCTCGAAGCTGCGGCCACACCTGTAAGGAGCTTACAGCAACTCGAGAATCGGGTGTCAGGCTGGGGTTGACAACGTGAACAACCCCGGCGAGCAGCTCAAGGAGAACAAGGAGATGCATGAGAAGCCCGGCATCGTTGACGGGGAGCCAGGAGACCTGCTTGGACAAGTTGGGCAGGCATGCTACTGTCCGCGCTGACTTGACTCGAGCTTCAGTGGCATAGCCTCAGTCTGGTTCCAGATACCAGAACCACGATCGCCGACCATTTGACCGATACGAGCGACCACAGCATCGAAACCTCCGCCACCTTCTGCTGAGCAACGTCACAGATTCGGTCGACGATCCACTTCGATCTTGCATATCCCATCTCTTGAGCATTTCGAGAATTTTGCGAGAAATTTTCTTAATAACTAACTTAAGACGAGTCGGTAGATGATTCGCTATATCCTCTACAAAACAACCACATCGGTGAGCCGAGGCTGAGACCGACGAAGAGAAGATAAATTCTGACCTTTGCGTACCTTGCGTACCTTGCGTCTGCGACAAGAGGTTCATCAACGCAGAGCGCCGTTCAAAGCAAAGCTGAAAGACTCGACTGTCCTGTTGAAGTTAACAGATCAGCTGTCTTGAGTGAAGCAGCTTGGAGTCTGCACAAGATGCTGCCACACGCTAGCGTCTCATGCCAGCTCAGGCTTAGTGAGATCTGCTGTCAGACAAACGATGCGAAAACCCTTCTTCAAGGTGAGCCTTTAGAGGTTGCCCAAGCCACACACTTGCAGCGAGTCCTCGGTGCGCTTGCAAGCATTATCGTTGTACTTGACACAGTTGAGGTAGACAGAGAGAGTTCTCGACTTGGTCAATGATGCGAGCTGCTCCAGAATGTGAGCACCGAGCGAGCCCGTCTTGAGATCGCAGCATCTGCTGCTTGAATTGTAGCTTCGTCCCGAATAGTAATCTGGCGCTCAAGCTGCTCGAGGAGAGCGTGCATGGCGGCAACTTAGCTTTCGTTGCGATCGGTAGCTGAGGCAGCCCCAGAGTCACCCTTGGAACTAAGCAGCAAGGAGCGAGCTTTGCAACTGTAGAAGACTCGAAGACGAGGTTAGGGGCAGATGCGATGGGAGCTGGATGCGCTGCTGCAAGAGGTTGCGCACGCGTTTAGCATGCAAAGAGTCAACACCGAGCTCAATCACATCAGCGTTGAGAAGCTCCTCTGAGGTTTGATGAGATGAAACAGAACGTCCTATCACTTCAGATACAACTTGATCTACGACTTCGATCGCCGATGCCTTCATCTTAACCGTGGCAACATGGACGGTTTCCAGGCCTGTTGCAGTACCACTTTCATAGTCAGCATCAACATGAGTGATCTCTTGCCCGAATGAGTTGACGACCATGGCACGGATCAACGAGAACTCACAATCACCACCGCGGCAAAGACGAAGCCTGAGGGCGGCGTTCTCACTGCTAGCCTGGCTCGCTATAATTCTCTTTCTGATGTTTCCACCTGACGTTGGCATGCACCGCCATTGTTGCTAGAGTCTGACGGACCAGCTCAACTCGTTTCCAACTTCAAAGCGACAAGCCAACATTGCACAAACGACGCGGTCTGCTGGAAATCTGGAATTGGCGAAATGATCAAGTGACAGCGTCGTTTGCTTTGCTTGCGGGTCGCCTAGGCTGATGAATCTGGATCTATCGAGTGCAATTCCTAGCAGACTGGCTCATGTGCAGTAGTAATCGGCGTCACTGCGAGCATAGGGGGAACAAGATCAAGATATACAGGAAACCTGGAAATTTCGTTGGCCGCTCAAACAAACGAGGGTATTGTACCGGACTTCACTGCACTTGAAACAAAAGATGTCGCAATCTTCTTTCCACGGTATCAAACCTACTATGTCACCAAAGCTGCTACGGTAGCGCATCGCGAAATCTGCGGTATCAAGGTCTCCGAAACAGAAGCCCAGCCTGCTAATTCTCGACGTCTTGACGTTACTGCCATTGACGATCAGACCACTTCTATGCCCTGATACCACGTCCACATCTCTTGTCAAGCCACTGTAACCTCGACCGTCAGTACCTAACAAAGTTTGGCCTAATCATTGAAGGATCCTCTCAATCAGATCCTGCCAGTAAGCGAGGTCGAAATCAGCTCCAGTCACGCTGCTGCTGCTTGTCGACGTAACAGCTGCAGCGTTCCCGCTGTAGTCCTCTGAAGCTGTCCTGGATCCAAGCAATGTCAGCGGATCAGACTCATAAGCATGTCGCGCCATGCTCGGTGCCACACAGGGTTGCTGATCACCAATCCAATCTAAATCAAACTGACAACCTTGTCCTGCCCGAGTTAGACTATTATTGTGGCCAGGCTCTAGACTCGTTGACCGCATTTCCGTTCCAGGCGTCAAGTTGCCCTGGCCCTTTGTGGACCAGGGCGTAGCTGCGTTGATGATGTGAGTGCAGTCTTGATACGCGAAAGAGCAATTCTGAGGCACTCCATGTGCGTATAAGCTCGAAGCATTCGCGCCAGCCTTATGGACAGCATCGAGGTCGCTTGCATGTGGATGATCTTGCACCACATCCGCAGCATGGGCTTCCTTGGCCGGTGGCCTGCGAATCGCCGTATTTGCGTCCGAAAGGGGTGTTGTCATTTGCGAGTAGCTTGCCATGCTTTCGCATGGTATGTTTCGGCTCGTTGCTCGTCTGCCAGCTTCTTGCCCATCTCGATTCCGCTGCTTGCTTTGTTTCTCGGCGTACAGATCAGTCTTGGCCGTCTGTCTGGTCTCTCGAGTCGGACCAGTAGGGGTCGAGACTGTTGCTTGATTGGGTCGACCCTTTGTATGCCTTGATTCCTTGTCAGCCTGCTCTAGTCGAGACAGAATGAGATTAATGAGTACCACCTCGCGCTCGCACATTTCATCCCTCGCAATCCAATCCCCATGGTGGTACTCATGCAAATAGTATTCCAAGTGAGACTTGAGACGCGCCGCGTCTGGTCCGTTTTGATCCATCGCCAGTCCCAGTCCGCAGATGAGAAGCGATTGAAACCACCTCTGTGTTCCTATGTGCACACGCCAAGAGTGCAGGAGAGCCGTGCCCACCATACTTGCCCTCAGGTCGCGTAAGCTCTCGCGCAGAATTTCAGCCTGGTGCAGTGCAGCTTCTACACATTTTTCTCTGCACGACGCAAACCTAGCCTCACTGGCCTTATTGGCCTCGCTGGCTCGCAGCAGATACGGTCGAAGCAGTGACATACGTAGACCTTCGATTCTTGTGTGGATGAGGTATCGATGTGTCACCAGAAAATCGTACCTAGAGTCAAAAGATTTGTCGTACTGCAACCCGCGCTGCGTGAACTGGGCCTTAAAGTAGGACGGTTACGAGGTCTGGAAGTGGACAATCCGTCGATCCATTGCCAGGATGCTGTCTACGCTTGCAGGAGTCTCAAGTGTCTGGAGCATCGTGGCGACATCACCTTCAAGTGTCGCCAGCTCGGACCGGTATAAAGTGAGCGTATACGTTGTCGGCGGGTGCGCAAGCTCGTGCTCCGCTTGAGTATCTTTGGGCAACGGGTCATCTGCAGTAGCTAGATCATTTAGAGGTTGTGTGTCGCAGAAGCGTTCGTCGATCAACGAAGGCCGTGAGGTGCCGATAGCCATCGCTCGATCCAAGCAGTACACGGCTGCCCACACCCTTCGGCGAAACTCCACTTCGACCCCTGCAAGTCCGAACTTGGTCCCGTCTCGATGCAGACCCAGCGAAAAGGCGGCACGAACCAAGGATGCGCCTTCTGCCAAAGCTTCTCCGAGATGACGGTCCAAGATGAGGAAGTGGCATGAAAGCACCCAGGCCAAGATCTGGTCAAGATCTTCGCGGCCAACCAACGAGCTCATTAATAGCGCTTGTCTCCCTGCATAATGGAATCGTCTGGCGATCTGCGATCGCTCTGCTTGCTTTTCGGGGAACAGAGGATGTTGTATCGAGAGTGTGGCAGTCGCACATACACCGCAGAGTGTGGCAAAGATGTTGATGCTCTGGACGCTGACCTTCGGTTCTGCATCCAATAAGCGCTCGAGACGCTTACGCACACGGATATGCGGCATTGGTTGATAGATCCAATCAATAGCGTCAAAGTAATGCCTTAGCAACACTTCACAATGCTCGCGACTGATCAGTGCGCTAAGAAGCTCGGATGACGTGGGGCAAGGTTGACCAAACTTGCTCATGACCTCATCAATGTCCGAGGAAGCTTCCGTGTTGCGAACAGGTAGATCGGTTGGTGTGATTTTGGGTGGATCGCCAGGAAGACGGTTGAGTATCGAAGTGATGTGGCTCGTAGGCCCCCCATTGTACAAACCCGTCTCGGGACTCAGTCTTCCGCAAACGTCTCCACGTTCCAAAGACCTGCTGCGGGCTCGAGACGTTGAAGATCGATAGGTGCAACTTGACATAGAACGGTTGGAGGGGCGGTGAGATTCGACGCTGTGTAGCATCGTGGGCAGATAGACATCTAGCATCTGCTCGACACGAGCTAGCCTTGGCTCGAGTTCGTTGCTCTCGCTAACCGGCATGTTGTACCTGCACAGCTCCGGGATGTTGCGAGCACTGCAGTGTTGACATGGCCGTTGGCGATTGCACTTTTGCTTACGACGTTGGCATTGAACACATGCATAGTGGATGCGATTGCATGCTGCGTTCCCGTGTCGGACTTCTAGAGCGCGTGCCGTCCCTAGCCCTGAGTCCCTTCCGCTATTGATGCTCGATAGCGGTGGTCCGATGTGCCGCCGTGAGCTGCTAGGCGCTTGTTCGAGCGCTTTTCTCTTCTTCGGACCCATGTTGCAGCGCGCTGAACGACCTAGCGGCGTCGCTGAAAGTTGACTTGGAAGGGTCAGATTTATTGAATAAGGGCGAAGGTTGAACGAGCTGTTGATGAGCAGAAGGATAGCTGTAACGCTCCAATAACCCCCTGACACGTTGAGAACAACCAGCAATTACTTACGTGCACAACAATACTGCAACTTAACAGCTCCAGAACTGCTTTGCGATGCCACCCACTTGACCGTCCGCTAGTCGGTTGTTGAGCGCGTCTCAAAGTGAGTTGAAGACTAGACTGGCACTGAATAAGCGAATTCTACTTACGTGCTTTCATCACTAGGCCGCAGACATCAGAATACCCGCGTCACCTGCGCCGAAAGATGTCTATGCTCAGAGATATGAGAAGTCGTCGGAGGAAGAGACTAGCTTGCAGAAGCGAGAGATGCACATCAAGCGGGTTTTGCGATTATGGAGAGGGCGATGGACGGGTGGTCACGAAAGGCTGAGCTGGCTCAATTCGGTCTGATCAGGTGCTCCAAGCGAGCGAGAAAGATCTTTCTCCTTGAGCGTTGCTTCGGCGAGCAGGTCCTTGACAGCGGGGCTTTGACGATGTGTTTGGTGGACAGAACCTTTTCCAGGCTGTCCTTATCTTGTTTCACTCGATTATCGCCAGCAGCGACGAAGGGCCGGTGTGCGATCGTCAACGAATTGGACATCTAAGCCCGCCCGGGACCGTGCAAGGCCGAGTTGCCGAGATTCGGTGCTGCAGCTACTCGCACACGACTGTAGAACGCTAGCCGATATCATATATAACATTTTGTTTGGAATATTCAGACGCGCTCGAGGGTTTGCTGCAGCGCGAAGTCTCGGGCATATAATTTTTTTTCCGTATTTTTCGGCCCACTGCAGACGCAGCATCCAAAATCCAAATGCAAGCGACAATGGTGTTATGTTCTAAAACATGAACGGCAAAAGGAGAAGAAATGAGGGCTCGAATATTCGCAATCGGACGCTTCCAATGCGAGCCAACGACGATCTCACAAAGGCTTCAAATACTGGCCATGGCCTCTTGTCTTTCGGAGCAAGGTGGGAGTGAATATTCGGGACCCCGCGAGGATTTCCTCGAGAATGTCGAGACAAAGTTGTGTCGCTCTCACATACACGGAAGTCAATTATAGCCATCTCTAACCCCTAATCATTGCCTGATCCTGCAGCCGGGCGCCGAAAACTTGGATCAGACCGGAGGCAACTTAACAGTGTCCATTTCTCTTGAATTTTGACGCGTTCCGACCGTCCAAAACTTCAACCGTAAAGGCACTACAGCAGCCTTCTTTCGAGCGGCCGTTTGAAATTTACATTGTCAGATTCTCGCCTTTTTGGCTTGGCGGTCGCGGCCGTGTCCAGCAGTCACGGCCACCCGCCTAGGGCTAGAACCCAAGGTAATATGCTCCGACTACAAGGTTTTCTCGGGTCTTGTTCCAGGTTTCAAATTATGGACTCCGATGATTCTAGAATCGGAACACCTCCTTCCGAGCGAATGAAGATCAACAAGTCGAAGTGAGACAACGTTTTTGGCCTTCACTGAAGTGGTAAGGGTATTTAAATTGCGTTCACGAGGCCATACAGTAATTGGCTCATGCTTTGAGGGCCTGGTCGACATGACAATTGCCATGACCTATTCTGCTGGCAATCTATCACGTGCTATGTTCAAGCTGGCAATCTATCACGTGCTATGTTCAATTCGCTACTACATCATGTGCGTCCTTCGATGTTCTTGTGCTCAGCGAAATCGCGTTCATGTGCTGCAACTTCCAGAGCCGGTAACCGGATCTTCCTGAATGCAAATGACCGGGGCTTTACATGGAAAAAGGACAGACAGCGCGATTGACAACATGCATGCATTGTGCTTGAAGGCGATATCAAAGTACGAAATGGAGAACACGATGTTGTGTAGAGCCGGCTCTTCTAAAATTTCAATGTTCTCACCAGGGGCAAAGGAGTGGTCTTATATAAATACAGATGTCCGGCTTGTCTGGTGGTCCTTCTGCACAGACATACGTGTGAGTGCCAGTCACTGGAGCAAAGCGACAGAGCTCCTCCTCGTCACTGTTCGAACGACGGCAAAAGGGAGATAGGGCTTTGAGATACGCTCTGGCCGCTCTGACACGTCCAGTGTCAATTAGGAGATTCGCACAGCGACGAGTGATTTCGAGCTCCACGATATTTCCTTCTGGGCAGTCTGTATCTGCAATCGAAGCATTTAGATGTCTGACAGGAACATATGCTTTGGATGGAGCAGGTCTTGCAGCTCCTTCCGGGGCATCGGGTGCTTTCCAGCTGAGGTCGAAGTAGAATAGAGATCCTCCAGTTGATTTGAATGGATCTACGGTTTTGGCACCATAGTAGTCTCCGGTTTCATCCAATGCGTGATACACAGGAACAGGGGCCATGAGCTTCGACCACGCCCGTTCGGCTGTTTGTCCAACATCAATAGGACGCGCCCATCTGCCGCCTAAATTCATGTGGGAACCAACACACTGAGCGGTAGCATTGGGGAAACGCCAATAGGCCTTGATGCGCGTTGAGCATGGTGGACTACCGTTCGCTTCAAGATCGACCGAAAGGATGACAGGACGGCCTGTGGTAGCATCCGAAAGCGTGTCCAGGTACGATTTGAGCTGAGTCAACCCCGGAGCGGGTGCGACGTCCTTGATGGCTTCGAGTATCTTCTCGATCTGGCCGTATGCCGAGTCGTGTTCCGCTGCTGTTCTGGGCGAGAACAAGCCAGGAAGCACGAAATAGGCTTTGATCTGTACCAACGGCTCAAGGGCACTGCCAGGACGAAGTATATCGAAGCCGACCATATATCGAGTTTGCGTCTTGGAGGCCACATCGCTAGAGTCTAAAACTTCGGAGACGGCCTGATCGACACGATGGAAAAGATCCCTGCCGTTGAAGGAGAGGTATCCGCATTCTTGAAGCTGATGGATCAGTCTGTGCGTCGCGCCCAGATTCGTTCCCGATTGACGTACTTCGTCATCATCAACAGGCTCGATAGCAAAGCGTACCTGTGCATGAGGAGCATCATTTTTGGCTTTCCATGCTAGACCCATCTCGACAGGTGAACCATCGTCACACATCAAGGAGCACCATTTGGAGCCGTTGTTACTCTTCCTGTGATCGAAGCGCTCTCCTAAAGCTTGGATCAGGTGAGAAGAAAAGAAGGCACGGAACCGCTCAATCTGAAACTCGGAGTACTTTTGCGACTTTAAAAGATGAACGATCGGATCGCCCAGGGTGTGAGACCAGTACCGTTCGCCATCGAGGCTGTCTCCTTGTTTGCCGAATCCTCGAGTATCTTCTCTCCACGATGAGCAGAAATCGAGACTGAAGGCTTTGTCAAGATATGTGTGGATGGTTGCGTGTTGTTCGAAGTGGTTCGTCTCGCCGGGGCTGAAGGGGTTGTTGACATTTGTTGTGATTGCCGTCAAACAGCGCGAATCGAGACCGCAGTCGACGAAATTCTTCGAAACTGCAATGTCTGCAAGAGCTGCAGATTGCTCGGCCTCGACACACCCTGATGGGTCTCTACAAGCGGAGACGACTCGAGCTCGTCCTTGGTCAATCCCCCTTTCTGCTGGTGTGGGTCTTCCGTCAGCCTTCCAGCCTTCTTGGGTATAGCATAGGGCAACAGCCTTCTTCTCTTTGAGTTCGTCCCCAGAGCCACCGGTCATGGCGACAAATTCTACGCCTTGGCTCAGCATCGGGCGTGTACGATGAGATTGCAGTTGGGACACCGGCGATGTTGACGAACGATGATGATGAGAGGTGTTGTCGACAAGTACTTCGATTACGTTGACACCGAAGTTCAAGCGTCCTTTTTATTCGATTGTTGCGAATTGAGATGGTCTCCCTTCCAAAGCTCAAATCTCGTCGCTTCAATTCGAGTCGTAGTTTGATAAGTGGCGAGGCTGTTCCTTACAAGCATGGCCAACCAACGCGCGTTACGGGAAAGCACCTAGTGTAGACCCAAGGGTGCTCATTACCCGTCGCTTTAGTCTAGTGGGTGATCATTGATACTACCATCTAATTCTGCAACAGGGACTTGAGTTTGCTTGAGGGTAAAAAGTCCCCACATATCGTTGAAGCAACTTTACTATATTTTCACTAAAACCTCTTGTTGACCATGCCCTACGGACACAGTGCATAGGGAAAAAAATGCAAGGCCTGGCCGATAGGCCTCCACGGTTGGTTTGCCCGGCGTCAGATATAAAGAACATCATCAAAGACCCGACACGATAGCTAGCTAGAGCTTATTCGACATTCACCGCCTTCTTGGAGTGCAGTATCATTGTCCTCTATTCGATCGGCAGAAACAGAATGCTAGGAAAGTCTCTTCTTTGACGACGTGCCGGTGAAAGCCCCCTACCAGAACAGTACGTAGTAGGTTCTCAGACAAGCAAAAGTAGTTTGAAGAAAGCCTTGAATCGAAACTGGTATTAAACATACAGTATGAGGAGACCGTCACAGAATTCGAGTCGTGTGAAGAATTTGCTGTATGAAACGGACGCGCTGTAAATAAACACCCCCACGTTCTCCGGCCAAGTGTGCTTCTTCTTCTTCTTTTTTTCCTTCTTTAATGTAATTGCAATTTTAGAAAATGGGGCGAAGAAGGCGCTACGCGGCCGAGAAATGAAGGGGCATTTTCACACTAAGCTGCACTAGTCTGTTCTCACTTGCCGCTTATGCGACAGGGGAATCAAAACCCAACTTTCAGTTGAAACAGTTCGGCAAAGCACACGTCAGAAGAATTCTGGTCGACGCGGCCCGGGAAATTAACATGTGCTATGAGAGCGTGGAGTACGATTCAAGCAGTACGTCGCCCGCCTTGCAAGCCTTTCGCCATTATTTTTTTCAGCCTGTATTCGAAACCATCCACCGAGCCCAGTCTTGGCGAGATAACATTCACAGAGCAAAGTCATTTCCAGCACTCCACACCTTGTTCATCTTGAGCCAACAACGTTGCCACTGCGTTTTCCAATGCTCCAACGTACGAATCATGGAGAAAATGAAGCTCTGCTTTCGCAGAGGCCATCGCATCAGGAGTCAGACGACGCTGACGTGGCTCAACCCGGGGAGAGCGTTGCTACCCTCACACCGCTGATTGTGGTGTTTGCAATCAACTGTCTGGCCACTATCGCCGACTACGTTGGATCGACCACGATTATCGAGCTGATGCACGCTCTTAGCTGCGCTGAACACCACGGTGAAAGCTTGTCGTCAATCCAATCAGGGCACAATTGTCATCTGACGCAAGTAGACGAACGATTTTCAAACGTCTTTGCCTATAGCATCAGCCTGAACAGTTTTGCATCGTGCATCTCGGCGCTGGTGATCTGTCCTCTTGTCATCAAGCATCTTGGTCGAGAACGGTCCTTGCTCGCGGCTGCAATGCTCAACGCTCTAGATTCATGGTTCGTAACTTACTTTACGGGAAGAATTCGATTAGAAGCGCAAAGCGACGGGCCGCGTGATGGCTGGCACCCAAGTCCAACCTTATCCATACACATGCTTCTGTTCGACGCTGTCTTGTCGGGATTGATGGGCTGCGGCACACTCCTCAGCATCGTCTCGAATACCATCATTCTGGACTTGGTACCCATTCAGTTGCGGGCGACTTGGCTGGCTAGGTTGACTGCGAGTGTCTCAGCAGGTATGCTACTCTCTACTCTGATACTTCAGTCACTCGATCTCGAGACTGGATCAGACCTCGTCATCAATCTACTCCCTCTTCGCATTGGCGCCACAGTCTCAGCCGCTACCATCCTGCTCAGCTTGACCATCCCGCGTCTCCCGCTGAAGCCATCAGCAGCTCCCGCCGCTCTTTCATCCCAAGATGACCGACTCCATCCTCCGAGACATGGCGCAAGCTTTTGGAACGGGCTTCGTGGCGCCTGCAGCCCATTTCGTTTGCTTTGGTCCAGCTCAAATCTCACCAAGATGTTGGTCGCCAGCATGATGACCAGTGAAATTCATGTTGCCACCAACGTATACGCTGTCTACGTCCAATCGCGTTTCAACTTCAAGGCCAAAGATCTCAGTTTGTTATCTGGCTCCGTTGGTCTCATAAGCTGGTTCTTCCTCATGTTCCTCTTCCCACCGATTGTAGCCTGGGTACGCAAGCGCAGACGCGCCACGCCACTCAGCCTCCCAGATTCCGACAGCGACCGCATTCTTGCGCTTGGCTCGCTAGCTATGGACGTCATCTCCTGGACCCTTGCGCTGGTCGCTGGACTTTGGCGTAGTGTCGCAGGCATGGCGTTGGGACTGCTCGCTTTCAGTCTGTCGTCAGGTGCTAGTTCAACGATTGTTGCGCTTGCAACGGCGTTCTTGCCGGCGACGGCGTCGAATGACGATCTCGTAGCGCTCTTGTATACTTGTGACAGTGTGATGCGCACGCTAGGTCCGATACTCACTGCAAACATCTACAGAATCGGCCTGCATCTTCATTTTCCCGAGCTCGTCTTTGTTTTTACGGCCCTCCTGTCTCTGCTGACCATGGGCCTCATTAGCACCGTTAGATTGCCTCGTTCTTAAGCTGTCAATGCCAATTGATTCGTTTTAACCCTGTGAAGAAGCTCCAACCGAGAGCCTGATGAACCTCTGTACATGTCAGTATTGACTCACAAAGGGACGCTTCGCTTGCTCAGACATGGAAGGTCTGACCGTCAGCACCACCTGCCCTTCCTCACGACACAGTCGTGACATTCTGCGAAGACCTGTCGCTCTTCTTTATGGCTATCAGAGCCAAACAAATGATGTGTCAAAATCAGGTCCAACAAGGAGCGGGAAGCGGCTCCAAGATATTGCAAGATTCTTGCAGGGTAAGGAGATCTTCAGGCAGTAGTGTCTGCTATTGAAAGCTAGAGCGGGTAGACGTTGGAGCGATCATATTCTATGCTATGACTCGGTGATACAATGTAGTTTTGGTCCCATGTGGCAACATCGCCTTTCTATTGACCGGCGCAGCTTGTCGTACATTTCTGCCATTGTGTCCCTCGCTGTTGATCCCGATCTGGCACGCTACGAGTTGGGTTTCATCTCCTACACGCACTTCTGCTCGGCAGCCAGAGCCCAGAACTCGCCCCGGGCTCGGAGGAGCTCGTGTGGGGCTCCTGACTCGACAACTTGACCGTTGGCCATACAGATGATCTGATCGAATGCGATGACGGTGGCGATTCGATGAGCGACCGCAATCACAGTGCAGTTGGCAAATTTCGTTGCCAGCACAGCTTGCACCGTCTTTTCCGTTTCGACATCCATTGCGCTCGTGGCTTCGTCGAGAACAAGGATCTTTCTCTTCCGCAGTAATGCTCGTGCCAACGCCAGGAGTTGTCTCTGACCCGTACTGATATATGTGTCTCCTGTCAGCAGGAGCTGTTCGAGCTGATTTGGCTGTTTCTTCACAAACTCGGTCAGGTGACAGGCGTGGAGCGCCGACCAAATTTCATCGTCCGAGCACTTTAGGTCTGGATCCAGGTTCTCGCGGATGCTGGCGGCAAGCAGAAGAGGCGTCTGCGGGATGATAGTCATAGCAGACCGGAGTTTCTTCATGGGTATCTGCGAAATGTCAACTCCATCGAGCAGGATCGTGCCGGCTCGCATCGAGATCATCCTAAATAGTGCCATAAGCACAGTACTCTTTCCGGACCCGCTCCGGCCAACGATACCCAGCCGATTCCCTGCCGATAGCTCAAAACTGAGCTCGTGCAGGGCGGGCTTGAGATTTGCGCCGTAGGAGACCGAGACTTTGTTGAAGCTTACCTTTCCCTCGATCGTCAACTCGTCCTCCTGTTTAGCGTTAGGCAGCTTCTCGCCAGCGGCGGAGCGTTCTTCAGGCTCGACAAGGCAGAATTCGCGGACACGTTCGAGGGCGACGCCGGCGATTTCAACTTCGGTAAGGTTGACGATGAATTGATTCAGCGAAGCGCCCAATGAGGTTGCCTGTACCAGTGCAACACCGAGCACTCCTGCGTGCGATGAATGGCGTAACACGACCGCCAGTAGAACCAAGGCGATGTTTGTGATCGTGGTGAGAAGAAGAAGCCAAACCTGAAGCCATCTGCGGACGGTGAAGAGATGATAGTAGGGCCTCTGAGAGGCATTGAGCAATGCCGTGTTGCGCTCTAACAAGGCTTTATCGCGCTGGAGTGCGCGCACCGTGGCTAAGCCTGCCGGCACAGACGTCTCGGCAAAGGCGGAGTACAGCGGGCTTTTGGTTGCCATCTCTAGCCTGCGCAGCTGACGACTAGAGGGAAGGTAGAGGCGTTGTATCGCCCAGGAAGCGACAAACAGCACCATCACCAAGACGGCAAGGTACGGCGTCGCGACGATCATTGTGACCAGGGAACCGAGCAACATCATGAGAACACCGACTGTATTGATGATCGCAAAGACAAACGTCTGGTCAATGTGGAAAAGATCTTGAGAGAAACGATTGATGACTTGCCCTGTGGTCCACTGGGTGAAGAACGAGATGGGCGCCGACAAGACGGCCTTGAGTTGGGCATCATGGAGACGATTCCCTGCCGATTCGGCACAGTTGACACAGAAGATCCAAAATCCCGTGGCAAGGAAAGCTGCGGCTGCAGGCGGCAGGAGGAGATAGCCTACTGTCCAAGCAACCCAGTCGCGGAAACGATGTTCTTGCTGGGCTTGAGCCCACGCCTGTAGGTAGTACGGTGTGCCTAGGAGGGTGCCGGTCGTGAGGACGCAAAAAATGAGGAAAACAACGACTTTGCCGCGGCCAGCGGCATTCAGCCACGTTTCGTACGTCTTGAGACCGACGGAGCCGGTGAGGATGTCTTCGTGATCATCGTTCGAGCCTGGCTGCAAGGCACTCTCGCCCTCGGGGGCAAGAACCCGTTGTGACTCCAGGCTGTGGCGAGACATAGAGTCTTTGCCTTTCAGCGAGAGCGTTTCATATCTACCCGCCTCTGCAATTTTGCCTGCATCGATGCGAATGACCAACTGGGCATGATGAAGCAGATGGATAGCATTTGTGGCCATCACGGTTGTTTTGCCCTTCAAAAGACCGGAAGGTCCCATAAGAGCACGCCACATATGAGCAGCCGTCTCGGCATCCAAAGCGCTAGTGATGTCGTCGAGGACATATGCTTCGGCACCGCTATACACAGCACGAGCTACGGCAACTCTTTGACGCTGCCCGCCGCTCAGCGCATCAACATGTGTTGCATCGCCTTCGGGCAGTCTTTCGATGTCTTCTGTAAGGGCACATGCTCGAAGTGCTTGCAAGTAAAGGTCCTCGTTATAATCGCCAGTGGCAAAGACAATATTGTCGCGAATGGAACATTTCTCCTGCAGCCATATGTCTTGGCTGACATAGGCAATACGTGTCGCCAACAATGGCAGCTGCTGTTCCCCCGCTAGCAGATCGCATTCCCCGAGCAAGGCTAGTAGCAAGGTTGATTTTCCTTGACCCAGCTGGCCGCAGACCATTGTCAGCTTGCCAGCAGGGATTTCGATATTGACGTCGGCGAGCACAGTTTCCTCGGCCCAGCCCAAGCTTGCGTTTTTGAAAATGGCGGCATGACGAAGTTCTTGGCCATCGCTTCCAGTCGGAGCAGCAGAGCCAGCATTCATGACTTCGCCTATGGCAGACCGGACATCGGGTTTTACCTCGCTGGTGAGGAAGGTTTGGATACGTTCCATGCTGGACCGCGCCTGTAGAAGAGAGGCGTATTGCTGTCCGAGCTGAAACAGTGGCCTTCGGATGAGTTGGAAGATGGTCAAGGTGGTAAAGACGGTATTCAGATCGAATCGGTTCGATCCAGACAGTCTGTCGACGACGATGAGAGTGACAAAGGTGAAAAAGCCCATCATTTCGCCAGCAGAGTTGGTGAAGGTGATGACTCCCGTGACCTGCTTCATCAACGTGCTGCGTGCAGAGAGCTCCTTGGCGCGGGCTTTGCAGACTTTTGCATGGAGAACATCCTCGTAGGCCGAAAGCTTGGCCCCTTTAATGTCCGAGATGATGCTAGTGGTGAGATCGACTCGTTCGTCCGTGGATGCACTCCATTTGCCTTGCTTTGTGCCCATTCCTCGA
This sequence comes from Sporisorium graminicola, assembly GCF_005498985.1. NCBI lineage: Eukaryota > Fungi > Basidiomycota > Ustilaginomycetes > Ustilaginales > Ustilaginaceae > Sporisorium > Sporisorium graminicola. The sequence continues at coordinate 69,625 of NC_043728.1, forward strand.
CTAGTAAAGGGAGTCAAGAGGAAGCAGATTACGACACTCACGATGGAAGCCAGAAAGACGAGACCGAGCTGAGCGTACAGTAGATAAATGCCAACAGCGATTGTAATGCATCCGCTCCAGATTTCATGAATGACATCAATAGCATCAACGATGCGTTCGGTGTCTACGCTCATCAGATTGGCGGCTTTGCCACCGCCACTGGTCTGGGCAACCCGCGCGTGGAGATCGAGACTTTTGCGGTAGATGGCTTCCACATAGGCACCACGCACTTTGGCCATGAGTTGCGACGAGGTGTGCCAAAATTGACCCTCTGAAAGGGCCATGCCGAGATAGATAAAGGCGTAGGCGCCCACCAACCCCCAGCCGTAAACAACGGGTTGTGCTGTGTCGTGAGCTTGGTCCTCGTCGCTATCTGCGTAAGACTGGACAAAGGCGAGCGTAGTCGAGACCAAGAAGGGCTGTGCAAGCTGACATGCAGTCAGCAACAACTTCCATGGCATAGGAGCCAGTGCAGATCGGGGAAAGGCACGAAGTGTTGCACTCAGCAAGCTTCGCTGTACAACTCTCTGAGGGAAGATCTTGTGACCATAGGCGGGAGTCATTCCGTCGTCATCGTGCCAAGACGAAGGCAGCTTCTCGAGGGGGTATCTTTCGCTTTCGGGGTGCTCTGCGCTCGTGTCACTTCTGTTCTTCATGCCGTCGAAGTCGCGTTCCTGTGACATGGAGCAAGGACGTTGCGGCTCAATGGAAACACCTGTCCAGGTAGCGATGAACTCGTGGGCAAGAGATTGTCCGTAAAACTCTGGCTTGAGGGCTTGCAGATTGACGGGCTGCAGCGGAGAACGAAAGCCGGACCAGAGGAGAGGGAATACCCAGACGAACAGCAGGCGAGAGAAGAAGCCGGCGCGAGACTCGTGAGTGGAGTTGTGCTGGGCAGTGGGAAGACCGCTGGCATTCTCGAGGGTGAGCAGAACGCCTAAGCAGCCGAAAGAAACGAGATAGATAGGGAAGACAGGAGAATTGCGAACTGCAGGTACTGCGTTGAAGGTTCGAATACGAGAGGCATTGAAGAGAAGCAATACCAGAAGCCAGAGAGGCAAAAGCATAGAACCTCCTCGCGTCTTTCTGCGCTCAGCGACCGAAAGAGGCACAGCAAGACCAGAAGCGAGGAGTAGCAGGATGAAGCTAGGAAGAGCAGTTGCCTGATCCAGCGCATGGCGCAGCGTGCTTGACGAAGGTACCGCAATGATGACGAAGACAACGAGGTTGAGGATAGCGTTGATGAGAAATACAGAAGCGCCCATGAGACTGACGGCATCCGCGTGAGGACGGCAAAAAGGAACTAACGAGAGCCGGTGAGATTGCGAAACTGCACTGATATCTGGCTTACGTCGAAGACGGTTGAGTCGAGCTGCAAAGAGAACGATGGCAATGCAGGAGGGAAGGATAACAAAGACGACGTTGGAGAATCTCAGAGTGAAGTCGAAGAAGCGACAGTTTGAGACAGGCGAAAAGTCGCCATCATTGCATGTAGGCATGCTGAAGCCAAGGTGCAGCGGGGGAGGGAGTTGCGCCTCTCGCACAGGGTGCATGCTTCGTAACACGTCAAGCCACGACACGGAAAGGTAGGGTGATGATATGCTTGATGTAGTGAGAAGGAGAGACAAAGGGTCAGGTCGACGGTCGGACCTTGTTTAAGAGAGGGAAAAGAAGCTGAAGGGGTATCCTAGGGTATAGGCATCCATCAAACGCGATAGCATGTATCTTGCTTGCTGCCGGCGTCGGATACCCTTCAGCCGACCAGATCAATTTGCCTTGTGAGAAACTTAGAGGCGCTATAAATTTGAAAGTAAAAGCGTGGAAGCGATTACTGCGCAAACATCAGGATGCATTCTATCTCGAGCCGAGGTCATTCAGCTGCATTGGCTCGATGCTTGCTCAGAAGCGTTAGGCGACAGCAGGTGGGTCAGGCCGCATTCAATCTATCGATCAGAGACTCGCAGTTTCAGTCATACGTGGTCAAAGTGGATCATGTACGGAGGTACCACAAACACAACTGACTGCCGTATTGCTTCAGAGGGCGATAGCCGCTCTCCCCATTGTGAGAGGAGAGGTTTTTTTCTCTTTTTTTCCCACCAATTTAGTGTCGCACCTGTATGAGACGCGGTGACAGCGTTCCGTCGGCGCAGGGTCGGCCATTGTTAGCTTCACGATACATAAAATGTTGCTCTGGTCGTGACGGATTGGGCGTAGAATCGTGTACACGTCCACAGGGGCATACTGTATTTTATATAATCTAAAATTCACGGTAAAATTGCATTCGACTTTTTCTCTCGGTCGATACAAAGTGCCTTAGCCGAAGCTTCTTTGAGAGAGTCATGTGTCTTTTTTCACTGACGGGAGAAAATTACAGCGTAGCTCTAGGCTATACAAGGGCTGACACAAGTATGTATGTTATTTTCCCTCTTCCACTCGAGGAGCCAAGAAGCCTGTCGGGCTTTTTGAGTACCGTACCGGTACTGTCATGTACTTTTAAGGCGTATCTTGACTTGATTTGTCCTGATCGAATGATCGAGCTCGTGCAGACGAACTTGGCAGCCCAGCCTTGAGCTGAGAGGCAGCAATGATGGCAACGAAGTACTTCAGAAATCTGCTCTTATGTTGTCAGCGAAAAGAATACTTACGCAAGTTCAAGACCGTGAGCCAGCCCCAGAAGGTCTTCTTCCTGATCGCTTGGAGGCATCAATGAATCGTAGATCCTCTGTTCCATCACGACGTGACATGTTGAGCAAGCTAGGCTGCCGTCACAAGCGCCTGCCGATGCGCGCGCAGAAATGTCATGGGAGAAGTTATTTTCAGCAGTCTTACCTTGACATGAATGCTTAGCAAGAGATGGACTCACCTTCAAGCTCGATTTGATTGCGTCGAGCCGCATCCAAAAGTGTCTCGCCCTGGTGAAGCGGAAGTCTTGCTACTGTGTTGCCCGAGCACCCGACCCATTCAACCATCACAGGCTGAGCAGTCGTTGCTGAGACGGCATCACGGTGGCGCAAAGTGCCACTCTGTGTCTTGTCTTGTGCAATGTTGTTTGGTCTTGAAGCCGAAACCGATAGGCGACGAGCGTGTTTGAAAGGCGCTTTCGATGAGACAACACTATTTGCGGTGCTTCGGACGAACTGAAGTCGGCGAAGCATGATTGCGACGTTGCAGTCTGTAATGCGTTTTCAGGAAGTAGGAGGTATCGGTGGCAAGGCGATGAATTGCCATTCGAGAAGGATAACTCGAGTACGGACCCTGATATTGCTGGTAGCAATCCCGGACTCGTGCTTCAAACAGTATATGTCTGGCTTATTACAGCTTAAACACAAATCTTTCTCGCAATGTTCGACCTTCACTTGCGCTGTGCAGAGCAAAAGCAATGACGTCTGGCCTCATGCGCCAGTTGCGTCTCACCATGTAGAACTCAGAGCGAATCTCTTAGAGTGAACGATGAGCCAGACGCAACAGTGTAGTGAAATCGGGTTTGGTCAGTGTATTCCGCCGCCACCAAGAACTTTCAAGCTCTAAAATTTCACTAAAGTCATCGCCGCACTTGACACCAAGTGGCGGGCTGTCAGAAAGTGCTCAAGCTATACTTTCGATCAGGAACGTTACTGAAAGGGAACTTCTGCTGTTTCACCATGGTTGAAGCTTCTTTTGAGTCTCTATGCGTGCCTGGTGTGTGCTCTGCATCCGCGTTCGGGGACATTTGAGAAAGATAGTGAGACATTCTTTGAAGAGCGCGTCTCTGGCGCTTCGATGAATGCAGAGACTTGCGGTCGAGCAGGACTGGGAAAAATCAGGAAAGCCATCAATGTTGGAACCCTGTTGCAGCACTTCTCCGCTCGCACAAGAACATATCTTGTCAAAACCACACTTGTCCTCGTGTCGCTCTACTTCCCATTCCACGCAAGCCCGACCATATCTCCTGTCTGCTCGATACTGGAACTCTTGTCCGACTCAAGATGTTTCTCCGCCAGCTTCAGGCATGGTCGACAACGGCTCTCCATCGATCCAAGCAGACAAAGTGCGTATCAAGCGGTCTACAAGGAGTCTCTGTGCTCGCTGGTGGACTTCGCAAGCCGTTCACGTCCACCACCGTGCGAGGATACGTTAGGGAAAGTTACCATCGAACGGCACAGCATGTGTTCAGCCACGACGTTCCATCTCGGCAATGGCAAAACCTGGATGCCACGAGCCTTGCTACCAAGCCGTCGGACTTCACCTATCCATCTACGTCCCTTGAGTACCGAATGATCTCAGCTTCAGGCATCAAGCCCTTGCTTGAAGAAAGAGCTCCCTGGTTGGACGCCGAGAACTACACCGCTGCGGCACAAGTCTTCCCCATGCGAGCCAACAACTACGTCGTCGATCAGCTCATCGACTGGCAACAAGTACCCAACGATCCCATTTTCCGTCTGGTGTTTCCGCAACCGGAGATGCTCGAGCCAGAGCAGTTAGATCGAATCAAGCTAGCCTTGCGAGCCAAAGCTAGCGGTCCCGTACTGCGAAGTTTGGCCGAACAAATTCGTCAGACTCTTAACCCACATCCAAGCAATCAAAAGACCGAGAATGTTCCTGTCGACTTGGCCACCGGCGCAACCTTGGCAGGCGTTCAACACAAGTATCGCGAAACAGTCTTGTTCTTCCCTATGGAAGGACAGTTCTGTCATAGCTTCTGCACATACTGTTTTCGTTGGGCCCAATTCACCGCTGTTGGTTCAGGTCAAGGTTTCCAATCCAAGGATGTTGAGAAGCTCACAAACCATCTTGCAGCCAGTCCGGATGTTAGTGATCTGCTCTTCACCGGAGGAGATCCGATGGTGATGAAGACTCATCATTGGGAAAACTATCTTGATCCTATTCTGAATGATCCTCGTCTTGGCCATATTGCAACCATTCGTATCGGGACAAAGTCGCTCGCCTATTGGCCGGAACGGTTTGTAAACGATGCAGATGCAGCCTCGACTCTCGATCTCTTCCGTAGAGTCATACAGAGTGGACGTCAAGTGTCCATCATGGCGCATTTCAGTCACGCGGTCGAGCTGGAGACTCCTCTCGTTCGAGAGGCTATTCGACGTATTCGTGCTACAGGTGCTCAAATTCGTTGCCAGGCACCTTTGATTCGTGGTATCAACGATGATCCCGCAGTCTGGTCAAAGATGTGGCGAACTCAGACGCAGCTAGGCTTGATTCCGTACTACATGTTTGTGGAGAGAGACACTGGAGCAAAACACTTCTTCGAAGTTCCTTTGGAGAAGGCTTTCGACATCTACAAACAAGCTTGTAAGCATACTCGATCCTCTTCTGACTACCCATTTTCGACCGAGACTGACAATTGCACCCACTTCAATTTGGTATTCATGACGTTAGCTTCGAGCGTAGCTGGAACGGCCAGGACGGCTAACGGCCCTTCGATGTCTGCATCTCCTGGCAAGATCCAAGTGGTTGGTATCTGCGAGCTGCCATCGCCTACGCCAGGTGCCGGCGCTACCCGCCCGGGTCATGAAAAGGTGTTTGTCCTTCGCTTCTTGCAAGGTCGAAATCCAGACTGGTGCCGTGAGACCATCTTTGCTCGCTTCGACCCAAAAGCAAGCTGGTTTGACGAGCTCAAGCCTGCATTTGGTGAGGCACGGTGGTTCTTCGAGCAGGAGTACAACGAGCTACGATCCACTTCGGCTGAACTTGGTTCAAGTGGACAGAGGTTTGCGACTTCGTTTGCCGGCCGTGACAGGGCTGGCATTGCAGCATCTGCTGTAGGGATTGGAGCTCAGAGCAAATCGATGGCTGCTATGTCGTCTCAATAGTAGCGGAGAAGTCAACTGTAGTTCTTAACAGAAGCTGTTCGGTCAGAGAGTGACGGATTCGGTCGTCGACGGTGTGCTTGACTCACACTAATGCGAAAGTTCTGTCCTTGATCTTCAATGGCAACCGTGTGCTAAGAAGCATCGACTATGAGCGAAAGAAAACGTCTTTGTCTTGGCTCAAACAAACGGGACCAACCTCCCATGCGATCAGACGCGTTGCTCAGGCAAAACGATCTCCTGTTCATTAGTACGGACTTCAGGCGAGAAGTACAGACGAGCATGATCTGATGACCAAGGACGTGACACGATTCGAGTTCTAGAGAATTTGACAAGCTGGTAGAGGTTCAGAGATACCTCGAGACTTCCCGAAGATTCAATCGGTCTCGACCATAAACTCTTCATCAGCGAGCCAATCGTCCGAGATGGACAAGATTCCCTTTGAATCGATCGAAAGGAATTGGTTGGAATAGTCTCCTGCGTTGTTGGTTGGGATGATTCCGTACTTTAAAAAAAAGTAATGCCAACGTCAATGAGAGCTCGTTCGATGCTGCGCGAATGGAGAGATCCAAAACAATTGTACTGAAGAGAACTCACTTTGGAGGGTCCTCGAGGTTCGACCCAGAGACGGTACTGCTTTCCTTGAATCGTTGCCTTGAGCTTGTAGTTTGATCAGAGAACCGATTCACCAAAGCGAGTGTCAGAGTCCCGCAGCTTCGGTCAAGCAGTCTGAGACGAAAACTCACCTGTTTGGGGTTACCATATTTGCCAAGCTGACCATCGTCAATGCTCAGCCAGAACTCCTTATTAGGTCGCATCCTAGTCGAGGGCTTGGTTTGCTTGACATATACCTCGCTTTGATCATCAAAAGCAAGGTAATGATTTGAAGTGGCGACACGGTAGAATCCAGTGAGATGCGACATGTTTGTTGCAGCGCGGTGACAAAGCGGGGTGTGACTTGTACGGATGTGTCTTTACCAACATGGACCAGACGAAAGCTTCCGATATAAGCGTAGATCACGCCCATTCGGATTCGGCGTTCTGACCTTGTAGGGCTAACTGAGAGGAATCGTAGACACAAATCTTCTATTTTTGTTTAGTGAGTATCGCGTTAGTGTCAGTGTTAGTGAAATTACCATTCACCAGGTTAGATCTACGTAGCACGTGCAAATTCTAGGAGCGGTGGTGCCAAATGCAACATTCTCTAGACTTCACGGGGTCGTTCTTGATGTGATGTATCTAGCTGGGTAGTCTAGGTGGGACGTATCTTTGTACGAGGACACTGACAAAAGCCTCGGCAGACCGCCAAGGGTTTCCAAGCGAGAAGACCGGCTGTGCCACCCAAGCGCCGACGGATCTACTGAACAGCTTTGCATCAATCGATTGCTTTCACCGTGTGGATGTTTTGCGGCGAGATGAAGTCACATTCCCCGATGCAAATGGTTGAGTTCGTTCGAGACTTGGTTGCGAGAATTGCACATCCAGTGAGCGCACTTCTAATAGAGTCGGATTTCGACGTTCTACCGACAAGATTGCTCATTGCTGCAAGAGTTGAAAGCAGAGGAGCACGGCAGTTAGCTGCAATCTGAAAATGAGCGGCATAAGGCGTTGCTTTCTCTGCAAGAATCAGCATATCTTCAGTATCATACATGTTGTCCAAATCCCAACTGTCTCGGCGAGCAAACACTCTGCTCTCAATCCTCGTCAACTGCGCCTTCCTCGTTGTCATCTGCCTCTGTGCCGCTGTCCCAACGAGGATCGTGATGCTCTTCAATGGTCTCGTCACTTAGCTCGTCTTCATTATCCTCGACGTTATCAGTGCGACCATCATGATCTCTCGCATCATTGTTGTCAATACAATCCTGGCTTGAATGTTTGTCCATCCGTTGCACCTTCGTAGTTCGGACAGTCGGGTGGCGAGACCTGTTTCCCCGATTTGTTGATCTTTGCGCACTGCTGCTATCACGCCGAGCTTCAAATCGTCTGTTAGATGAGGACCGCTGGAATATGTCCTGAGAAGGAGGAAACGTCAACCTCGATGATCGACGAGTGCAGGCATCAAATGATGAGCCAGATGGACGGGCGAGGAGAGCTTGTCGCAACTGATTCAAGGTCATGTCGGAGGAAATGGCTTCATCCAATTCTGACTCTCCGAAGCTCCAAAGATCTCGTAGCGCTTGCACAATCGTCGCTCCGAAGAGCTGGCCCTGGCTGGTTTGCGAGGAGCGAGACGGGTTGCAGAAGTCTTCGGTCGCGAGAGATGGAAGGGAGCGAGGAAGGACAATCTTTGTCAGTTAATCTAGTCCAAGTAAGGTACGACAACAAGAAGAAGCCTCTTACCTTTTTTCTTTCGCTTTAGTCCATGCGACATCTGTACGATGTGTGTGTTGAGATGTTGGAGTTCTCCGTACGCCTTTTCACAGCCGGAAAAGTCGCATCTATATTTCCTGCATACTTCGTGAGAAGCTCGCCGCTTGCGCTTGTTTTGCTTGTTCCGCGGCAAACTCTGTCGCTCGGTCGAAGTGGCCAACACACATTTCGACTGCATATCTGTGAGTTTCGACTGAGAAGATGAAGTGTCTACGCTGAAGGAAGGAGCTCTTGTATCTGCGACTGCTGAAGTTGACGAAGCCAAATTTGCAAGCGGTGGGGCAGGTTCTTTTCCGTTGCACGTAGCCATGGCTTTAAAGCTGGGTGGTGACATTGGCGTAAGCATAGGAGAGTGCGAGTCGACTGGTTGCACTTGTGTCGGGTTCAAAGGCATGGTAGATTGAGTTGTGCCAAGATCGAAGGGACCCTGTCGATCAATTTCGTGAATGTTTGGCAAATCGTAGGTTGGTTCAGGTACAGACCACGTTGCGCTGTTTGACAGGTTGTCGGAACTCGGAGCGAGCATGTCACCCATTCTCCCCATCATATCCCCCTGACTATCATTCTTGCGTTGCAGGGCATCCTGAACGTACCCAGAATCGTCGATCTGGGCAGCAAAGTAAGAAGTAGCCTCTGCAGAATGGCAAAGGCTGATATCAGACAGAGCAAGGTTGGACATGGCCGGCTCGGTAGAAGGTGAAACGTGAGGATTCGACATGGAATTGAAATCGAGCATTGCCGGAAGCGCATCAAAGCTTCGCGACGACTCGGAATGAGGACCATGAGAGTGCGAAGATGCTGAAGCAGACCCACTTGCTTCCAGATGGTCCTGCTGCTGGCGATGCAAACCTTGTTCGGAATCCGCGCGCAAATGAAGGTGTCCCAGCATCGATTGGCAGCCCTGGCAAGAGGTCATGGGCACGGAATTTGACTCGTGAGCCCTTGTCGTTAAGGTCGTACTTGCGGAAATGCCGAACAAAGTGGTATCAGCAGTAGTGGCGATGCGTCGGTTGTCCGTTGAGGAGGATGCATTGCCTTGAGTGCCTTCGGTGTTCTCGGTTCTTGGATGATGGATATGGGCATTAGAAAGGCCAGTGGAAGTGAGCCTATCGAGAAATATTGAAAGCTCGCTGGCTTGGCGTAGTATGCCGATCGCGCGTTCAAACTCGCTGGTGAGGCGACTGTTGAGGGCCATGATTGTAGAAGTGTTAGTGATCGGCGGGACGAAGAAGCCTTGAAAACGTATGGTGTGGTCTGACAATGACCGTCAAGTAGACAATCGATGCGGCTTTGAGCTAGGACTGCCTCTTTTGTCGATCAGACACACTCCTTGCTTCGGAATTGATTCTGACTCCTTCTTGTTCAGGAGGCTCGTAAAGTAGCAGCAAGACATGGTGGTCGTCAAAAGCAGCACTAAGTCTGTGCGCTTGAAAACTCCATACAGTACAGCACATTACAATACGTTCAAAGCAGTGGCGGGCCTACCACTTTCGCGGCGTGAAGGTGCACTACTTGGCGGTTGCCAAGAGCGCCGGCACGTGGTCGGAGAAGTCCGAGCAAGGGACTAGCTTTTGACACTGGTCAACTGCCTTACCCAGGATCGTACTTGGTACATGTTCACTCGTTCTAAGTGTAGATCATCATAGCAGGACCTGATTGGCAGCAGACGACCAATGTGATGAGACAAGGTGCGCAAGCTTGCGCGTCCTGTCGACGGAACCGCGCGTTGACTCGGCATGTTGCTGTACGTAAGGTTGGCATTGCTTTTGCCTGCATACTATTGCCAAACAAGGTCGACTTGGTCGTACAGGATTGCTGCCAATGCGTTACGAGGTCGTTTGGCGACTCGCCAAGCCATCGTTAAGCATGAACAAGCACTAATGCACGCCACAATATCCATTCCGAGACGCAACTGCGGAGCGTGAGAATGTTCGCACGGATGACCGTTGTCAAAAAAAAATAAGAAGAATCACCGACAGCTTTTTTTTCGCCAATACGGTATTCACCGCTGCATGTCAAGTACCCTTTCCGAGAAAAAACATCGGATGAATCTTCTCTTGTTCTTCGAAAAATGGAATCAACTCGGACGAGTGAGTTCCGTGCATAGAAAGCAATATTGCCGCCTGAGCGGCGGTTCGTTTAAACGAAATTTAATTACTAAAACCGAAAATCTGTTGATTTCTCACGGTTGTTCCTAGAATCACTTTTTGGTCATAACCTTAAAATTGTTGCAGTAGCGGATAAAAAAGGCAAGTCTATTCGTACCTGGCTCAGATTAAGGGTACTTAGAGTCAAGTAACCTTGGATTTCCTTCCTGCTGAATTCCCCCGAAATTGATACTTTTCTCGACGCGCCACCGCAACAGTGTACAAGAGAATGATGACACATAGCGGATTGGAAAGTATGCTGATCCTAGCATACTGTGCGGTACCCACATATAAAGCCCGACCTAGACCATAACCCTTCAATATTAGCCGAGATGATTCGCAAGTGCGAAATCCCATCGCGGGGAAACCTCTTCTCGTTGGCTGCATCCTATCGATGTTCGCACTGTCAGACAGTATCGACAGTCGCATTGTATGTCAAAATGGCGAGGTGGCGAAGCGGGGAACATCAAGAGCCGATCTCCTCTCCGCGATAACGCAAATCTTCTTCGGGAATGGACCCATAAAGAAAGCGAAAAGGTACTCCCTAAAGCGGGTGTGCTGACCGTGCAGCGAATGAGTTTGGGCGAGAGAAATGTCCTGGTGAACGTCTTGTACGTGCAGTGGTTCCATCACTTAATCAAACTCCTGTCCGTAACCTTCTGCTTTGAGGTGCAGGGACTGCACACACAAAGACATGGAATTCGTGCGCAGCTCATGCTATTTACCAAACGAATGAGAGTGTGACCTCTACCATCTCCGAGGCCTCTTGTCACCGTGGCGGTATGCGATAAGTTTGAATTTCTGAGAGGTCAGTAGCCTTGAACAAATGTTCTTCCCAATCACTCATTGCTTCTATACCCTCTTCTCCAGTTGAAAACCTCGAATGACTCGAACCGGCAAGTACAGGTTTGAACAAATCACTAGTAAATTGACGCCATGCTTTCGCGTACCTATCTCGCCATGTTACATCATCGCTGGTCGATGAAACGAACAAAGTCGGTTGCTTCGCAGTAAGTCGCTTGGTAAGGTCTTTGGCAGCTGAAATGTGGACGAGGATGTACTTAACGCTTATCGCAGATCAGCCGAGTCAATCGCCCCTTCGAGCTCACCCTCGCTCTGACGCGCCGATAGGGAGGTCACCTGTCTTTTGCAACCAGAGCTACAAGAAAACCACTAAACTTAGGGAGGTTTGGTGCAACTTAGGTTTCGTGACCACCAGACTCGCTTTCCGTGTATTCGAGTCTAGCAATCTTGAAGACTTCACTACTGCGTCTATCAATATAATTCCAGCACAGTTCACGTTCGGCGGCATGTGCTTTGCCGGCCGGATGAGACCGACAGGGTTGAGTGTGAGTAGTAATAAGAGGAAGGCGCTGACTACCTGGTAGAAGTAGATTCAATTCGCCAAAGAAGCAACGTCGACCACTCACTATTAAACGCAACGAACACGAACAGGCACGGCGACAACCATGCATTTGCGACCATCAGTGACCCTCCGGGTCAATCAGATGGCCAAAGATGCAGCAGCGGCAGGAATCGAAGTGGCTCATCTCGGCTTTGGCGAAAGTGATCTTCCCATAGCTTCTTGGGTATTTTCAGCTTATTCAGGCCACGTCAAAGATACGCATTACCCTCCTATCACAGGGTCAGAAGAGCTACGAAGTGCGATCACGAGCTTTGAAGAGCACAATCTTGAAATGGCATGGCGCCAAGAGGCCGTTTCGAGATGCTTAGCGAGTGATCTCAAGCTTCAAAAGCCGCAGTTGTCAGCTGATAAGGCAGTGGTGACGCCTGGATCCAAAGCTGCATTGTTCGCCTTGCTGACTCTGCTTCCAGGAGATCTGCTTCTGTCGTGTCCCAGCTGGCCCCCTTATGCGATACAAGCTCTGCTTGGACGCAAAAAGGCATTCTACATACCAACATTGAAGGATAGATCGACCAACGGCGTTGCGAGTCGATCTTTGACAGGTAGGTTTCGCCGGCTAGTCTAAGTGGTTGGACGGTATCTTGGCACTGACTTCCATTGAATCATCTTGCCGACGAAAGTTGACAGCATCAAAGCAACTTTTGCAGCAGCAAAGGATCAAGGAGCCGATCCGAAAATTCTTTTGCTCAACTACCCCAACAGCCCAACTGGAACGATACTTTCCCCTCAAACTTTGCGGGATGTGTGTCACTTTGCCAAGCAGGAGAATTTGATCATCTTGTCAGACGAAATCTACGCTGGCATCTTGTTCCCAAAGGTGGTCCAGCCTGACGTTGCTCAAGATCTCGTTCATGTCTCACCGGCACTCTTCTATCCTCAAGGCACCATCATCGTTTCGGGCATGTCGAAGCTTTTTTCGGTAGGAGGATGGCGGCTGGGATATGCGATCATGCCAGACACTGACTTCGGTGGACATATCACTTCTCAACTAGCCGCCTATGGGTCGGAAATCTGGTCAAGCGCCAGTGCACCATCCTGTGCCGCAGCTGAAACCATCTTCACTCGCATCAATCTAGAGCGGCGAGGGTGTACTCAACCGCCTTTCGATATGCCAGGTCCGACTTTCTCGCAATATCAAAAGGCGGTCGGTCTGCTGCATGGATTCTCGACGTATCGCATGTGGGAGTGCCTGCACGCCTTTAAGATCGATGTGCCTGCTCCACAGGGTGCTTTCTACCTGTATCCGAACTTCTCCAAGTTCTCTTCCATCTTGAAAGAGCGGTACAGCGTCAGCACCAGCTCTCAGCTCTCGTTCTGGCTCATGCAACAGTTTGGACTTGCAACCGTGGCAGGTGAGGAGATGGGGGAAGCACCAGAGGTCTTATGCATCCGTCTTGCTACCAGCTCTCTGTTCTTCACAAACTCGAAGGAAAAGCATCAACGTGGACAGCAAGTCATACAAACAGCGATCGATCTCTGCGATGATCCGCATCTTTCGATCGACCATCTTCGAGCTAAGCTTCACTTTCCTCGTCTAGAATATGCTGTTGATCTTCTCAACAGAAACGTCTTGCCCGTGATCACAGGTAGACTGACTCTTGCAAGGACTTGCATCGGTCATGCTCGCGAATGACTGCCCATCCACTCTTGTAGCGTTCGCAAGCACGCGAACTGCATCAAACCTACTATTTCTGCGACCTTCAATGAGACAGCAAAATGACTGCACTACATTCGGTATTCTGTTTTCCTGCATCTACGCTGAATCCTTTTTGGGTTCTCGAGCTTTTTGAGATTGCAGTAGTTTGTTCTTTTGCCTTAGATCTTGTCACTACTTAATTTGCACTTCGGTTTTTGGTTCTCTATTTTTGATCGCTTTTCTTCAGTAAAGTAAACTCTTCAAAGTGCACTAACAGCAAACGACGATAGCACTAAATGACAGCGATGGTGAAAACTTGGCTACGTACTTTTGGTTCGCATACCGAATGAACTGAGATGATGCAAAGAGAAACGATACAACATTACGCTTATTTCGAATGCTTTCATGATTCAGAAGTCGAAAGGCGTGTCCCATATCTCACCTTCAGGACCACGTATCCCTACCCTGTTCAATTGTCTCAAACCTCCTCACGACGTCGACGCAGATCAACCAAGGCTTTGTCATTATCGACACGACAGAATGTGTGGCATCTCTGGTATCTTCAATGCTCCTCAAGATCTTGCAGAGGCCGTGCTACGTCTCCAAGCGGCTGAATTGTTCCATCGAGGACCTGACCACGCTGGTATAGAAATTCAAGGTGGATCCGGGTTGTACCACTGCCGATTGTCTATTGTCGATCCAGCTGGTGGTCAGCAGCCTTTTCGCAATAAGGAGAACACCGTCTTCTTGGTAGCCAATGCCGAGATCTATAATCATCGTCATCTTCGTCAAGTGCTCAAGTCGGAAGCTGGAACGATTTTTCAGAGTGAAAATGACTGCGAAACGTTGCTGCATGCCTACCTTCACTGGGGTGACTCATTCTTGGACAGGCTCGATGGCTTCTTCGCTTTGTTGATCCTCGATTATCGCAATCCTGATCAGAAGGGCTGTAGGCTGGAAAAGCCTCGCTTGTTTGCGGCCCGAGATCCGGTCGGTGTTACCAGTCTCTACTTTTCGGTCGCTCAGATGTGCGATCACCAGCAAAACCCGCGTGGAGAGCGCTTCATGATGTTTGGCAGCGAACTGAAAGCAGTCTGTTCCATTCCAAAGCTTGATACAGCGCAACAGCAAGTCAAGGCTTCCTACATCGCAACTTTCCCTCCCGGTCACCGCTTTAGCACCGATGACCTGGACTTGGCCTCTGCGCCTACCGCAGAGCAATTGCTCGACGGTCTGTCCGGCGCAAAAGAGCCACGAGGTTCTGATGCCAAAGATTGGCCCGGTGAGCCGTACATCACCCGTTACTTCGTTCCCTCCTGGTATCCTGGACAGAAAACCTCAGTAGGCTCAGAATATCTCGATCTCAAGCGACTGCGAGAAGCTCTCGCCTTGTCGGTTCGTAAAAGGCTGATGAGTGACGTGCCTGTCGCATTCCTGCTTTCAGGCGGTCTAGATAGTAGTCTGGTGTGCTTGGCTGCTACGGAATACATGGACGAGCTCAAGCAGAAGCGAGAGGCTCCTTCTCACGTTCCTAGTGCATACCTCCGTCCGGTCTCGCTAGAGAATCTTGTCGAGAGCACTGGACGGTTGCGAACATACTCTGTGGGGATGATCGACAAGCACGGTGTGACCTCGGATGACATTGTTGCGGCGAGGAAGGTGTCTCAGCACCTGGGTACCTCTCACGTCGAGGTCTTGTTCACTTTTGAAGAGGGCATTACCGCGCTGAAAAAATGTATACGTCACATTGAAACTTTTGACGTCAGTACCGTGAGGAGCAGCGTCCCCCTCTTGCTCCTCTCTCAGCGCATCCATCAAGACGGATACAAGGTGGTCCTGGGTGGAGAAGGATCGGACGAAATCTTTGGAGGTAAGTAAAGAAGGTGTCTTCTGACTGGCCAAATCCTATGACTTACCAAAATGACTACTCTCATTGTGCTCTTCCTTATCACACCGTTTCATCAGGATACAAATATCTGTGTGATGCGTCTACCGCGGCCGAGTTTCACGACGAAATCGTTTCTTTGATTTTGCACGTCCATCTCAGCGATACTATCCGGATCAACAAGGTGCCCATGACTTTTTCAATCGAGACTCGCGCTCCTTTTGTCGACAAGGACCTCATGGAAGAGGCTTTCCGCATCGATGCAGGCTACAAGATGTTCCTTCGAAATGCCGATCTGGTCGATCCAAAGCAGCTTAAAAAACCCAAGGGCTGGATCACAGCTGAAGGTCCGGAAGAATATACCGGACTGCGGCGTCTGGAAAAGTACGCTCTTCGTGCGGCTTTCGAACCAGAAATCAATCAAAACACACCCACGGAACACCGCACTCTACCTCAGAGTGTCCTCTGGCGCCGAAAGGAGCAATTTAGTGACGGAGTTGGTCTCAGTTGGGCTCACCAGCTAAAGCTGTACGCTGAGAACTCGGTAAGCGACGCGGAATGGGAAGCTAGTCGTCGGAAGCTTCAATACATGACTGCTCGAACCAAGGAAGAACACCTCTATCGACGTATCTTCGATGGTAAGTTGTCATGACGCTGTCTAGTTGTTCGCGAGTCGTGCTGAATGTCTGACCACTTACCTTGCCTCTCTTTCATCACACTGCTATTTTTTTCTTACTAGATTGCTTTGAGAGCTCGGGCGGACCAGCTTTGACTGTAGCGCGTTGGCAAGCAGGTGTCCGCTTTGGCAATGGCGACGATCCCTCCGGTCACTGCCAGTAGTATTGTAGGTGACGAGAAGGAGTACTTGCCAGGACCTCTCATCCGTATTGATAGTTTTAGAGGTGTACATTGCGTAATGATCTGGATTTCGTCAAATACATTGTTTGTGTCCGCTCCTGTTCGCAGTGATTCTCTTCTTGATATATGACGTCGTTACGACGTCACTTGTCTTGATGGTAACCCAGAGCAATAGAGCGAAGTTACAACCTCACTGAATATAGCGCAGTCGGGACACACGTAACATGTACGTATATGTAGCTTTTTTCAGCTGGTCTAATTATCGAATCAATCTTCCATCGCAACACCTCTCTCGGCCTCACAACGCTTGTGGTGAGCGATTCTTGACCTTTTCCAATGTGGTCGCTAGCGAAGCATCTACCCAAGCCCCCGTGTAGACCGGCTAAGCGGAATAGCAGATTGTGTGTCTGAAACAGCCAGATCTCTCAATACAGCGTCAATCAAGACTCAAAATTTTCGAGCCTCCACGGTGTCATTCATGCAACGGTCGTATCTGATCGTTTCGAGAATCAAATCAAGCCAAAGATGCATCAGGACGGAGAGGCTATCGTATTGAACTCCATCTGAAAGCATACCCAGTCCCAGCTTCGACCGACCTCAGGGCCTTCACCGTCAACAGTCGCATTCGCAACGCAGCCGAGCAACCACCCCCTTTGAAATCGAATATCAACTTGGTCTGATTGCACTTCTTGCGGCAAATTTGTGAGATACTACTTCCAAGAAAGGGCGAAGGAACGGCTAGTTTCTTGTCGCACTATGTACAGCCCATGAAGGAATTGACTAAGCTCGACATCGAACGCAAGTGCGTCGCCGTGCTGAAAAGCTGGCTATGACCGAGAGAGGTGCGCTCGATCTGCAAGCGTTCCGGCTTCTTGTGCAAACCCCACCATGCTTTCTCGTTCATCGCTCGCAAGGACTCCGAACCTTTGTCTGCAGAGATTAGCAAGGTGGGCATTGCTAAGCCCGGGGCGTCTTGGTATCTTGACTGAAGCTGAATGGCCCGCGACATGCGATCGCCTAGATCAGGTGCTGTTGCAGCCGTCTCTTCCTGCTTAGCATCGGTGACGCTTGCCAGGCCGGGACACAGGCTGTCAAATATCACCAGCGAGTGGAAACGCATGTGTCGCGTCATCTCTGTTGCAATGATGCCGCCCAGAGACCATCCTCCGATGACCAATTGTTCATACTTTTGATCGAGTACAAGCCTGCTGAGCTCCTTGACGTAGTTCCTGGCTATGGACTCGATGGATTCGCTTGTTTCAGCAGGCAATGAACCTAAGCAAGGGTCCATAATGGCGAAAACGTCCATGCTTTCGTGCAGATGGGGACAGAACCTCTGGTAGTCAAAGATAGTACCCGTGTAGTCGTGCACTAACACCAAGGCGGCTTTCTTCAAAGATCCGTCAGTTCCAACACGGAGCGCTGAAATGCATGATGTCGGAGCCCGACTACGCCAAGAGGCTGCCTGACTGCTAACGGTTGTGCGACCATCAACGTCTGAGATGAGCAAGTCGCATTGACCGCCGTGACGCAGAGTAGCAAGAAGCTTCATCGATGAGATCGAATCCCCGCCAAGCCTGGCAAATGGCACGTTGCTGCCTATTGACTCTGGTGCTATGTCCAGCACTTTGCTCCACGCAGCTATCACCTCTTGCTCTAAATCGTCCTGAACGTCAAGATCGCGCTGCAGATCCAAATTGGAATTGTGGCGCATCTGATCCTGGTACTGGATTGCGGCCCCTTGTATTGAATTGCTCTGTAGCCCCTCCGTCAAAGCAGATGTGTCAATCTTACCACTCGAGGTGCGTGGAAGATCAACGATATCTTGGAAAACTATGATCGCCCAGGGTAGCATGTAAGAGCTGAGCCGCTCTTCGAGCGAACTCCATAGATCTGCATCCGGATTAGGTGTGACAGCTAGTGCCACAAGTCTGTCGGTTCTGTTAAGATTGATCAACAGCGCGTGACACATGGAGACCTCTGTGAAGCTTGTCAGAGTGCTTTCGATCTCTCCTAGCTCTATGCGCAAGCCGTGCAGCTTGACTTGCCGGTCTAGGCGACCGAGATGCTCGATCTTGCCGTCAAGATGGATTCTCCCTAGATCTCCAGAACGGAAGAGCATGCCTTTGCTCGAGCAGGTCTTGAATACGTCTTGAACGTACCGCTCTCTTGTGAGCTCAGGCTGACCAATGTATCCCTTGGTGACTTGGCCGCCGCCAATAAGCATCTCTCCTATCGATCCCATGGGGAGAAGCTTCATCGTATTGGGTTCCACGATGTAAATAACAGAGTCACCAGTGGGACGACCAAGGGGTACGAATGGAAGCGTCTCCAGCTCGTGACGTGAAAGCTCGTGCGCCATGGCGTGGACCACAGTCTCAGTTGGCCCGCAAGTATTGACAAGCTGATATTCAGGGCAAAGCGATCTAGCAAGCCTCTTCGGCAACGGCTCACCACCGAGGCAGAGGCGATCGAGGAAAGGCAAATGATGCCCCTGTATCAAATAGGCGACAGTTGGTGTGAGGTCGACAATTGTCGCGCTGCAATCATGAAGGCAGGCTCCTAGTCCGCTGAGCATATCGTTTACGCTGTCCAGGCAGAGGCATGCTCCGGAGCAAAGGGTCGAGAATATGTCTCCAACGGAAACATCGAATGTCCACGATGCGAACGCGTATCGTCGAGAAGAGAACTTGCTCTTTGCACTTCCCGAGCCGGACAAGACAAAATGAACCAGATTAGAATGGCTTACGATCACTCCCTTTGGTTTTCCTGTTGTTCCGGATGTGAAGAGGATGTACGCCGAAGACTCCGGCTGCAACCGCGGTACCATTCCATTGCAGTGAGACTGGGTTGGCCCCCTGAAAGATCTTGGTGTCTTGCTGCGAATCAAGTCGGTTACAGTGACGACCGAGGCTTTTAAATGGTCCGCCGCGGCTCTTGTTGCCTCACCTACAACTACGATCCGAGCACCACTGGCATGAACAGCATGAGAAAGCCACTGTGCTGGATGACGTTTGTCCAGAGCGACGTACGTACAGCCTGCCCGCAGAATGGCAAAGATAATGAGGATTGCGGATGAGTCCTTCGGTAGCAGGAAGGCAACAGCTTCACCTTCGACCACGCCCCATTGCTTCGACAAAACTGTTGCTATCTCTGCAGAGGCCGCGTCCAAGTCTGCATAGGTCCAGCAATCACGACCCTTGTCGGAATACAAAGCCATTTTCTTTGGGAATGCTTTGACTTGTCTGTTGAACAGATCAAGAATGCTGGTAGGCATCCTTGAAACCGGTCCTGGTGCTTTGAGAAGCTTCTGACGTTCTCGCTCGCCAAGGAAGCTTAGTACGCCGATTTGAGGAGAATCAATGCCGGCGGGGCTCCCCACGAGTGTCACGATCGCCTGCTTTAGATGAGTTGCGAGGGTATCTGCAGTCAAGGCTGGGTGAAGCACGTTGTGCGCAACGTTGACCCGGATTTCGAGCTCGTCTTGTCTTGAAAACACCTCCACGAGTACAGGAATATCGTAATGCATGGTACTTTGCAAGCCCTTGCGAATAAGGCTGCCCTCGGAAGAAGCTGTGTAGTCCTCCTGAACAACGAGAAGGACCCCATAGGGCAAAACTCCTTGCAGGTCCCCGTCCAGCTGGTGTAGTATTGTCGAGAGTCGAACATGCTCGTGAGCTCTGCATGCGACCAAGCTCCTGTGGCTTCGTCGTAGCAATGCCTCAACGTTCTCTGTGCGTTGCAGGTTGAAGGTTGAGGGTATGTGAGTGATGCACGGTCCAATCACCTTGTCCGCTCCACGAAGTGTTCCTCTTCCACTCGAAATCGATCCGAACACTACATCTGGGCTTCCTGTATACGTGGAGAGGACCCAAGCAAAGGCCAGATGGATCAGACTGGCCGAGGTTACCCTCTGCGTGCGGCACCACGATTGCAACTCCATCTGACATTGGATTTTGGCGTGCGCTGCTTCGCTTCGCGTTTGTTGGCTAGTCGAGGAGCGGTCATCTTTCAAGCATGGCCATTGAAGCCGTCGAACAGCGCGCAGCCGATCTCTCCAGAAATCTCTGCTCTCCTGCGATGCGTCTTGGTCCCGGATCTGTCTGGAGACCGACGCAAAGTCGAGGCTGGCCTTCTGTGAATCCACACAGCTAGAGCCTCGAACGAGCTCGGATAGCCGCTCAAGGATGATCTGGATCGAGGTTCCGTCGTAAAGACCATGGTGCAAGATGAGAGAGAGATAGCGTGATCCTTGTCGCGATGTCACCAGTGCTGGTGCGAGGGCATGTGTATACTGGACAAATCTGTGCGAGTCCTTCCACGTGCTAGCCCATGTTTCGAGGTCCTCGACCTGGAATCTCTCCAGACTGTTCACCAGTCGGCTTTGTCTTTTCAGCACCATCATCCACAAATGTTGCTCTGCGACAGCAAAGCCTGATCGTAGAATCAAGTGCTCTTGCGTCATTGACTCCCATGCTGCAGCCAATCTGTCGAGATCGATCCAAGAGGCTAGCTCGAAAATGATATGAGCTTGGTAGGGTTGATCCACATGTGTGTCCGATGAGGTTGGGGCACTGAGCGTTGACAGCACCATGGCCTCTTGCATGGAAGTACAAGGAAGCCAGGCTTCTACTTCGCTTTGAAGATCCGCAGACATTCTCGGCGGCGTAATCGAGCCAGGGTGAGCTTGATCCTCATCCTCGGTGACTTCGGTGATCGTGCTGTCGATGCTCTGCGCCAAGGTTCGTACAGTCGGATGCGAGAAGACGTCGGTCACTCTTATCGCAATACCAATGTTCTGTGCAGCTGCAACGAACGCAGCTGACCTAAGAGAGTCAAGACCCAACTCGATGAAGTCGTCGTCGACGCTGATCGAAAGTTCATCAAGCCGAAGAATACGAGCCAGCAGTGATATAAGCTTGCTCTCGACATCGATGCTTGGTGCTTCCCTGGTCCTCTTCTTTTCGTGACGATCGGAGCTGATAAAAGTACAGGCGATCTCTGCCAGTCGAATGCGGTCAATTTTGCCGTTGGTCGTAGCTGGGATCCGTCTGACTTGTGCGTAGACTGTAGGGACCATGTAGTTTGGCAATTTGGCGGATAGACCAAGTCGGAGCGTCCTCGATCGTTCGTCCGGCAGAGCAATGGCGACCTCTGCATGTTCTGTGCTTTTTGAATGCTCCAAATTCCTTGAATCATCCGCGTCAGACGCCAAAATGATGACAAGCTGCTCTTGCCCATGAAGCGAGACCTTGATACACGCGACGGTCCCACAACAATCAGTTGCGAGCAGTTCCGTGACCATCTGCTCGATCTCAGTGACTTCGATTCGGTGTCCTCGCAACTTTACTTGGGAATCTGTTCGACCCTTGAGGGCGATGGATCCGTTTCCAAGCCAATATCCAAGGTCGCCTGTCGCATACATCATCTCTGCAGGTGCGAATGGATCTTTCGAGAATCGTTGCGATGTCAAATCTTCTCTTCCAACGTAGCCTGGACTGACTTGCGGACCCGAGATGAAGAGCTGGCCTGGTATGCCTCGATCGCAAGGACGTCCTGCTTCGTCGAGAATGTAGATTCTGTTGGTGCCGTATGGGTGTCCAATCACGTCGAGCCTTGAGCTGACGGATACCTGTCCACCAACGACGCTTACACCGGTCTCGCTCGGACCGTACATGTTGTACAGATGGCAGTGTTCGGAAGATAGCTGTTTTTGTGTTTTCAGGTCCAGCGGCTCGCCAGCTGAAGCTACGAGCTGGAGCCAGCTTGCCGCATCCTGCGATTTGATCAAAGAGAGTAAGGTTGGAGTTCCACCGATGAGCTGCGATAGACTTTCTGCTGCTATCTGCGTAGCTTGCTCAAGCCAAACCGACTTTGTCACTAGTGTGAGAGTTGCGCCGTGTAAGAGCGGCAGGAAGAAGTCTGCTAGAGATGCATCGAAAGTGAGGTTAAAGACCGCCAACTGTCTCCAAGTGTGGCCCAGCGGGAGCAGCTCGTACATGCCTTGGACGGAATGCAAAAGCATCTTGTTCGTGATACGTACTCCCTTTGGCCTACCCGTTGTTCCACTGGTGAAAATCACACAGAAAAGATCGTTCGAGTCTCTTGCACCATAGTTGAAGATGTTGCTTTCCGTGTGTTGCTGGCTCGGTCGTGTTTGTGATGTCCTCCAATCTTCGACACAGTGAGTTTGGGCCTTCGCTCGCCTGGCTAGAATTTGGGCAGCTTTCAAGGTGTCCTGGGTGCAGATCACCAAACGGCAGCCCAGATCTTCCATCATTTGCTGATTGCGCTCGACCGGCACGCTCGAATCGAACGGACAGAATGCCTGTCCAGATTTGCTGATCGCCAGTATAGTTGCGTAGTACTCAAAGGACTTTTCCATCATGACTGCGACCACTTCCTGACCAATGGCAGGGCGAGAGCGGCTCAAAACCTCGCGATGCAGCCTGTCGGCTATGCAACTAGAAGAGGATTGCAGCTCTGCGAAAGTCATGAAGCTGTCCGGAAGGATTTGCAATGCGATCTTCTTTGGGGTCCTTTGTACTTGCAGAGAAAAGGCTGCAACGAGGCTCGTCGCCTGTGTGAGCTTGCCTGAGCTTTGGTGTTCTGCGAAGTGTGTCGTTGGGGCTATCTCGTCCGAGGGAGGCAGATAAAGCTGGGATGCTAGTCTGTCAAGATCGTCCTCTTCAAAAGCACGCACGAATAGCGTGAGAAGTTTGGAAGCGTGCAATAAGCACAACCGTGTGCTCTCGACCAGGCAGGGGCTTCGAACGCTTGCTTTGAGAGTAGTGCTCAGATCGCTGCTTGGAGTTGCAACGATGCTGCACAGCATCTCAAAAGCCATCACGGTGTTCATCTCCATGAGATCGACCGGTAGAGCCTCAACGTTGTCTGTCCCGGCAGAGGCGAGGCCCTGGTAGACAAAAGTGACATCGAAAAGCCGCAATTTGCTCGATCCGGCCAGGCTTTGGATCTTGCCGAGTCCGACATGGCTATGTCGGCCAATAGCAATCATCTCTGCGTGCACCTTTTGAACCAATGTCCGGATAGTATCGCTGCGGCTGACTTTGATGCCAAGTGGCGCAATCGACGTGCAGGGTCCAGCCACGCGGCTAACGTCGAAATGGCTGATGGAATCTCGTCCCGAGCTGATGATCCCAATCATGACGAAATCACTTCCTTGGTACAAGTGGTAAGTCAGTGCTAGTGCTGCTAAGATCAAGGCTGGTCGGGAGACTTCCAAAGCACGACACATGGCGCGCGGGTCACAGGACCAGTCTACTTCCACTACTTTGAGAGCATCTAGTTCAGAGTTAACGCCAGTAAGCTCGCTTTGAGCAAGCCGGCGAAGCTCGGAAGGTGGCCAGTCGAGCGTGGTGCAGTCTCGAAGTCTTTCGCGCCAGAAAGCATCAGAGCTGTCGTGGTTCGATCGAATGGCTTCTACGAAGTCTGCGTAGGAAGGTCTCTCCGAAAGACTATGCTCTGGACGATGATAGAGCGAGGCAAGGTCTTGTGAAAAGACATTTAACGTGGTCCCGTCGAAGATGGCGTGGTGCATTTGGATAATAAGCGTAGTGTTTGCTGTGGCAGTGTTGCGAACGAAGTGGGCCTGACAAAGCGGAACTCCCTCTTTGAATTGCAGGGGCTGCACCAGGCTTTCGCTACTGACAGTTGTAATGGTTTCGACAAGCTTTGACTGGATGGAATCCTTGCTGAAGACTACTTGCCGAATGCCAGCTTCGGTAGAGGTGAAGACGGTGCGAAGAATGTCGTGGAAGTGTATCAGCTTTTTCCAGGCTTCTGCGAAGCGACGGAGATCAACCCAGGGAGCCAGTGTCCCTCTCATGTTCGAGATATAGAGTCCTTCGCTGCTTTCATGCAGACCAATGCTGACAAGACCCTCTTGCATGGGCGCGCATGGCAGAACCTGGTCAATGTCATCGGGATTACAATCAGAGATTCGTCGCACGATCTCATGCGTAAGCGCCTCCGAGGCTTGTGGTCTTGCCTGTGTTGTCGTAGTCGTTGAATGATCGTCTCTCAACTTGACAGTGTCGTTGGGGCCATTCGTCGGCTCATTGAAGCTTTCAATGCTCGCATTGAGAATCGCCTTGAGTGTTGGGAGGCTGATGATGCAGCTGGCAGCGATCCTGATGCTTGCGGAGCGCAAAAAGGCCGATAGTCTGAGAGCTAGGATGGAATCACCGCCGAGCGACAAGAAACTTTCTTCAAGGCCCAACGAAGCTTCGACCTTGAGGATCTCTCGAATGCCTTTCCTCAGCACTCCTTCCAGCCTATGCTCAGGCCCGTCGCTTCTGTCCATTTTGGTTTCTCGAGCTGCCGAGTTACTTTGAATAAGCCAATCACGATCTGCACCAGCTTCATGCAGGTGTTCGAACAGACCCAGCAGGATTGTCCGATCGACCTTACCGTTTGCGTTGAGCGGAATCCTTTCCAGCTCAATGAAGCATGTTGGGATCATGTAGCTTGGTAATCGCTTCTGCAGCTCTTTCTTCAGCCTATCAACATAGCTGGCGAAGTTGTTGCTCGGGAGGGCTAGAAGCGAAGCGTCCCGGAGCTCCGCTCCCCACCACTTCGGTGGCGCCGATGCGAATGATGGAGCCGCGCGCAGGCCATCGAGGATCTTGAACGCAACAAAGGCCACGAGGTAATCTTGTCCGGATGACGGTGTGGCTTTGAGGCACGCAACGCTGATAGAAGTTTCAGCAGAGCTTGAGCGGATCTGCACCTCTACCTCTTGAAGCTCGATTCGGTGCCCGCGGATTTTGACCTGATCGTCAGTCCTACCAAATAGCAGAATGTCGCCATTAGGGAGCCAGCTTGCTACATCGCCGGTTCGGAATGCCCTCTGTTCGGAATCGCCAAAGTCTTGCACAAATCTATCACAATGGGCAGATAAAGTGCCAAAGTACCCTTTTGCGAGTTGTGGTCCTGAAAGGATTACTTGACCCGGCTCTCCAAGGCCACAGATTCGATTTCCGCACATGATGTGTGCCGAGTAGGCTCCAATAGGCCGTCCGATGTTACGAAGGTTCGACCAGGGCTGCACCTGATGGCTGGTTGCATAGACTGTGGTCTCTGTAGGACCGTACGCATTGATCAAGACGATCTGGTTCTGCTGGCAAAAGGCATCTCGAACCGCTCGAGTCAGGGGCTCCCCCGTACTCAAAACGGTTTGCAGATAGGAGCAGTTTCCTGGGTCAATGTTTGCGAGCAAGGACGGCGTTCCTTGAATGAGCGTGGCGCTTACGTCCGCAAACACTGTGTCGAGGGAATCAACAACGAATGTCCGTGGTGCAACGCAGACGGTACCTCCGGTGAGCAGTGGCATCCAAATGTCCCAGACGATCATGTCGAAAGTACAACTCCCCATGGGAACAGTACGCAAGCCTTTGCCCTTGACTCTATTGAAGCCATTGCTTGCAACGATGGAATGAAGCACGGCTTTATGCTCCGTCACGATTCCTTTTGGCTTCCCTGTCGTACCACTAGTGAACATGACGTAGGCAACGCCTTGGTAGTCTGACGAAGGCTTCTCGCCGGGATCACGGCTGACACTATGTTGCGTGACGACGTTGGCATCACAATCCAACACTGTGAGATCGATGCTGTCGTCGACCAGTTCTTCGCAGAGAGTCTGTTGGCGGATTCCACAGAACAAAAGTCCTGGACGGCACTCTTCTAGCACTGCTCGAGACCTTCCGCGCGGAAGGTCTGGATCGACGGGGACGTATGCGTTCCCAGAGAGCAAGATGCCTAGCACGACAGCGATCATGACGGGCGAAGTGTCTATGCAGACGGCAATTAAGCGACCCGTTTCCAATGTCAACATATTCTTGACTTTGACTGCCTTTGCACTGAGCTCGGCATATGGAATGAATTGGGTCCCTTTGTACTGCAGGGCAATCTTGCGAGGGCACGTTGCTGCCTGCGACATGAAAGCCAATGCTACGTTGTCGAATTGCATCAAAGGATGGAATTGGCATTGAGCTTCAGTGTCGCTTCGAGACCAAATGGAAGTCAACAAGGCCTCGGACGGAGAAAGAGTCGAAAGTTCGCGCACGCGCGAGCCCGGCGAGAGGTCTGCCAATGCATCGAGGGCAACCACGATCTTATCGGCGAAACAGTCCAATTCTGAATCTGTCTTTGTGCCGTCCAGCAAATAAGCGCATTCGATGAATAGGCTCCCGTCCTGGACGAAGGCTTCAACTGTCAAACGGTTGTCCAACAACATTGGCTGATCTTGAGGCTGCTCTTCAAGCTGGCAAGCTCTGCTAGCTTGGCGAATTTGCTCCTTCGAGTCTTCAAAGTCATGAAAGACAAAAAGAAGCTCAGAGAGTCCGACTTTGACCATGGAGCTGGTGATCTTTCGTAAATCTTCAAGGCTCGGTACTTCGTGCTCCAGAGTTTCTTGATGATCAATTTGCGCCTGCTCGAAGAGGCTCTGCAGAATATCGGCCTCGTGCACTGTTACTCGAAAAGGGATGTTGCGGATGGAAGGACCATCTATAATCGTGTTTGCTGATATCCTGTCCACGTGATTCGAGCGGCCAGATGCGACGACCCCAATTACCACACTTTCGTGTCCAGCATTCCTTGCGACGATGATGGAGATAACAACTTGAAGGATGGTGGCAATTGTGACGCTATTCTTCGCACACATTGTCTGGAAGTCTCCTTTCCAGCAAACATTCTTGCGCCGAATTGCAAGCCGTTTCGTCCCAGAAAGGGCCCGAGGAGGCCAGGTTTGGTCTCCCAGGTCTGAGAGCAAGGAGCTCCAGAATTGAGATGAACTTGCCTCCGATTGACCTTGAGCTTTCTTCTTACACCAAACGAATTGTGAGAAAGGTAGAACAGGTCGAGTGAAAGTGACACCGGATAGGAGTTCGCCTAAATCGTGAAGAATTCCTCGAAGCATAGCTCCATCATACAGTGCATGATGTATACGAAGAAGCATCAGCATCTCTTGAGGACGGTCCGGGTGTCTACAGTAGCTAGGTAGTAGCCAATGCTGACATTCTCCAAGAAGCACTGTCCGGAACGCATCCTGTGGTTGTCGTCCCTTCATCCTGTTTAACTGCTTGGAAGTCGGTCTGAGGACAACATGAAGAAGGCTGTCTTCATGTGCTTTAAAGACGGTTCGTAGCATCGGATGTCGTTCTTGCATGATGCCCCAGAAGCGTTCCAGACTCTCTGGGGTAACCTCGCCGACCCGGATACGCAAGTTTGCAAAGAAGGCTTGCTGCTCAGGATGGACCAAGGTTGAGGCGATGAGTCCTTCCTGGAACGTACTGCAAGGGAATACGTCCTCGATATCGTCGCGATCGACCACATCGCTTCGTGCAAATATGTCCTCCGGCTTTGTTTGAATCATCGAAAAAGGTATATAATCAGGTACCGAAGCTGCCAATGCATCGCCTGCCTGTGTCTGAGGTTCTTGAAGAGCTGCAGCGAGCTTCCTTACAGTCGGCTGCCTGAAGAGTGTCGCCACACTCACGCGCAGACCACCGACGATAAGACTCCTGGCCACCTTCATGGCGGTGAGGGAATCTGCTCCGAGGGAGACAAAGTGCTTGTCAATGTCCAGGAGCTGTGGATCGATACCGAGATGCTCGGACCAGACCGTTGCGATACGTTCTTCGAGATGATTCCGCGGGGGATTGACTGCTGGTTTCTTGTGCGCCAGTAAGGGATGCGTTGCTAGGGCCTTACGATGAAACTCTGTCAGCTGGTTTCTGTCAATCTTGGAGTTCTGGGTCATAGGTATCGAGTCTACCGTGAGGACCATTGACGGCACCATGTAGGCTGGCAGCACATTTACAATCGAGTCTCGCACCGCTTCGCAAAACTCGTGCTGTCGCGTTGAAGCATCGTTGTCGTTCCGTACGACGAAAGCAACGATAGATTCTCGATTGTCGAAGGTGGTTTTGATGCACGCAGCCTGTCGAATAGTGCCAGGGAAGACGGTCAAGATTGTCGATTCGATGTCACCCAGCTCCACGCGATACCCCTTGATCTTGACCTGACTGTCGATCCTACCAAGGAGGTGCAGCCTTCCATGCCCATCCCAGTATCCGAAATCCCCAGAAAGGAACAAGCGAGTGGGCAAGACGTGCGACTCTAGCTCGCAGTCCTCTATGAAACTCTTGGATGTGAGCTCTGACATGTTCAGGTATCCTCGAGAGATTTGAGGCCCAGCGATAGCGAGTTCACCTGGCTCGTAGAGAGAGCACAAATTGAGTTGCGATCTGCTATCTTGAGTGCTTGACTTGACAACATAGATCGCACTGCTTCCGACGGGTTTTCCAATGACGTTCGCTGGATCTTGCTGATGAAGACGACCTGAAGAGACACTCACAGTCGCTTCAGACGGTCCGTACGTGCTCAGGAGGTAGAAGTCGTCGCTGAATTTTTGTTGGATACTGCGTACCAGCGGCTCACCTCCTGGCAGGATGTACTGCAAGAAGGGCACTGCCGCAGGTTCGATCAGATTGAGAACCGTAGATGTCGTTTCCAGGAAGGTGCATGAGAGCTGAGTTGCCATACCACCGAGGTCTTCGAGCCAGCTGAGCTTTGAAAGTGTGCAAAGGGTTCCACCGGTACAAAGCGTACCGAAGAGATCCCAGACACTCATGTCGAAAGATGGACCCGAGAAGCAGAGTGTCCGCAAAGAAGAACCTTGAGGCATGACAGACATGCAAGCCAGTATCGAATAATCAAGATTGCGGTTCTCAACGCAGATCCCCTTTGGCTTACCGCTCGTACCGCTTGTGAAAACAACATACGCAAGATCACTGCCATTTCTGACCGCCACCATTGCTGCAGGATGTTCTTCAAGGGTGGCATTGGCACTAGTCCCCATTTCCTCGATCGTCAACAGCACGACAGCGAAGGCGCTGTTCGACAGCAGTGATCTCGCTTGATCACGCCGTTGCTCGCTGGTAAGCAGAAGAGTTGGTGCTGATGTTGCGATGATGTCACGAGCCCGAGTATGGTTGGAGTCTTCATCCACTGCAATGTAGGCTGCACCTGCCTTTTGTGCAGCTAGGATCGCCGCAACGAGACCCGGTCCGCGTTCCAACACCAAAGCAATCAGTCTTGGGCGGGTCCGATCGTTGCAGAGACGGAGTTGACGTTGGAAATCCAAGGCTAGGCGATCCGACCAGCTGTCCAAAACAGCGTAAGTTACAAAGCTCGAACAGCCATGTTGAACAGCTATCTTCTTTGGAGTCCGTTCAACCTGCCGTTTGAAGGTCTGCAATACATCCTCTGCTTCATTTAAGGTAGAACGGATGCCGGCATCATTGCTGTATGCAAGGAGGCGTGCATGCTCCTCATGATCAAGCATTCGAAGATCGAACAAGGTTCGAGAACTCGTGTCTGTCGCTGTCGGCTTCAGCGATTCAAGGATCGTCGCGATGTGCTTTAGGAACCAATGAACCCGACTTGCTTCGACGGTGCATGTGTGGAAGAAGCACGACAGTTCTAGTCCTTCTGACGTAGGAGAGACTATCAGATTGATGGGCGTGTCCATTGTCATCCGAACCTTGCCTCCAAAGATACGGAACATATTGGTGTCCTTGCCGACCGCCTCAACCCGATCAACGTGCGCCTGGTATGTCAAGATCACGTTCGTCAGGGGTCCTCGGCGCCTAATTCCCATTAGTTCTTTGATCTTGTGCATTCCCAAGTGCTCGTGTTTCAGACTGTGTTGTAAGTCCTTCATCAACGCGGCAAGCGATTGGTTCACCGGTTGGTCTTCCTTCACTTTGACTCTGACCGGGATAGTGGCAATGCAGGGACCTGCGACCTTGTCTAAGCCTTCCATCTCCAAGCCAGAGCGGCCAGATGATACCATTGAGAACAAAACGTCGTCCTCTGCGGTGTATCTTTGTAGAACCAAAGCCAAGGCCAGCTGGACCAGCGCGATAGGGAGGACGGAATAGTGACTCGCCAGGCTATGTATGTCATCTGCCCAGATGTGAACGACTCGTTCTGTATTCTGCACTGTCCCTGAGAGGAGGGCGTGATTGTGATTGTCCAGATTCTCGGCGAGAGGGGGCCATTGGCAAGGGCTGCATCCTTGAAGGTGTTCAGACCAGAAAGCAATCTGATGCTCATGATGCTGACCTTGAAGCCACCGTATGAAGAGTGCGTAGCTGTAGCGAAGCGGTCCACTTGAGGTTGACCGTTCGTAACGCAGAACACTGTAGAACTGGCTCAAGAGGATGTCGAGCATTTCCCCATCGTACACTGCGTGGTGGAATTTGACCACGAGTCGGGAGTTCTCAGTTGAAGAATAGTATCGCGCTGTGATAGGGACAGCTCCCATCTCGAGCCCTGGTGCCGGTACCGTATCGAAGTTTGTAGAATCGGGACTTGAAGCACCAGTATCTTTTGTGTCGATCTCATGCAGATAAGCCGCCTTGCCTCTGGTCGATCCCGATCTATACACTACCTGAAGCAATCCTTCCTTTCCGAAGAAGAAGCATGTACGCAGCACATCGTTCCACCGGACGAGTTGATCCCATGCACGCTGCACCTCCGAAAAAGCTAGAGACTTTGGAAGTTCTGTGTCGATCGTGGCAAAGTAGGCCTGGGCGTCCTTGTCGCCAGTGAGACTGAGGCCAACTAAAGCATCTTGCATCGGCGAGCAAGGGAGGATATCCACTACGTCCTCCGGCTCAGCGTTGAGTCCTGCAATCGCATCTGCCGTGGTGGTGATCGCATCTTGAAGCAGACTGAACGGTTCATAGGCCTTCTGAGCTTCTCTCTCGTCGATTGATCGTGATGGAAGGAACAGTTTTGCCTGGGCTGAGAGAATGAGGTTGTCGAAGAGCGTCGCAAAGTCAATCTTGCAGCCATGTGCTCGCCAGAGACCTGCAAGGCGGATCAGGAGGACCGAGTCGCCACCCACGAGGAGGAAGTGGTCGCTCGACGAGAAAGAGCTCGGCTCCCTCCCAAGCAGCTGACCCCAGAGAGTAGCAACCTGGATCTCGGTCTCGTTGAGGCTTGGCTTCAAATCATTCCTCTGTTGTGCAGAACCGTCATCGATGAATGTGAACTTGCTTCCCGAAGCGAGCCATTCCGTGTATGTAGACATCAGCGCTTTCCTGTCCACCTTGAGATTGGCGGTCAACGGAAAAGCCTTCATCGGAAGAATAACTGAAGGGATCATATACGAAGGTAGCCTTTGCTTCAACGCAGATGAGAGACTTGCTGTAAGTGCAGAAGCGTCCTCTGTAAGGGTACCGGTCAGCGTCAGCCCAGCGCTGAAGGTACAATCTGTCTGACTGTTAGCTCCATGGGATAGAGCTAAAAACACGACAAGACGTTCGCGGCTTTCATCGTCGAACACCTTCGCGCAGATTGCATCATCTCCAAGAGGATGAGCAGCTTTGACGACCGCCTCCTCAACCTCGAAGGGGTCAATGCGGAAGCCTCGGATCTTGATTTGGAAGTCGGAACGACCCAGGTATTCAAGGCGGCCATCTGAATGCCATCTTGCCTTGTCCCCTGTCAAAAACAATCTTTGACTTGTCGGCGCATCGACGTCAAAAGGGCTCGGAATGAAAGACACCAAGGTGGCAGGTTGGTTGCCAAGATAGCCGAGCCCTACTTGGGGTCCACCGATCGCCAGTTCACCGATTCTTCCGAGCGGCACCAACGCAGGAGGTCGGCCACTGCAGCGGTCGATGACGTACGCACGGTTGCAGCCTATCGGTCTGCCTATGAGACTCGGAAGGTCATTTCTTCCAATACAGCCGGACGTGACGCTGACGGTGCATTCAGAAGGGCCATAGGTGTTGAGGATCTGGAATCCGGTTGAAAAGCGTTCGCAAATTTGCTTCTTCAGCGGTTCGCCTCCCGGACAAAGTGTCAGCAGGAACGGCACTTGGTCTGGCACAAGCAGATCCAAGACTGTGGAGGTAGTCTCGATGAAAGTAGCAGCAAGCCTAGCTGTCACGCCACTCAGGTCAGTGAGAAGATCGTTGCGCGGGGCAATGCAAAGAGTGCCGCCAATCAAGAGCGTTCCGAAGAAATCCCATACGCTCATGTCAAAAGTCGGGCCTGAAAAGGCCAGTGTGCGTAAGGAAGACGGATCCTTGTGAAGAATCGAGCGACTCGATTCGATGGAGTGGTAAAGATTGCCGTGCTGGACCACAATCGGCTTTGGAGAGCTTGTTGTGCCGCTGGTGAAGACAATGTATGCCGTGTCATCTTCTTTGATTGCGATTGCCTTCGAAAGGTCAGCTTCGCAGCCTGTGTCCTCTGTATCGCATTCACGGATGGCTCTGTCTGCGTTGAACAGTGAGCTATTGACGTTGTTATCGGAAATACCGTTTACGTGCTCTGCCAAGATTGAGCCCACTCGAGGATGAGTGCTTTCAGTCACGATCAACAGAGACGCTTGGACGTGCGACAAGAGCTGACGCGTTCTGGATGGCGGATGATCGGGCTCGAACGCTACGTATCCATAACCCGCTTTGAGCACGGCAAAAATGACGATATAGAGCGCGATGCTTTTAGGCATGAAGATGGCCACTGGCCGCTTACTGGGATTGGAAGAAGAGATGCGGGCAGCCAGCTTCACAGCGAGCTGACCGGACAGGTAATCGAGCCTATCATACGTGATGGCGTCGCCGTCCAAGGACATGATAGCGATCTTCTTCGGGATCTGCCGGGCTATTGCCGAAAAGGAGACATGAACCGGCTCGAAGGCTTTGATTGTACTTGTAGCCGTAAGCGGCTTGCACAGCGTCGTGCGCAGATACAGAAGCTCTTCTTCGCCCACGCACGGAAGATCTTTCACTGTCAATCCTCTTAAGTCACTGCTGCAAATCGAAGTCAGAACAGCCGAGATCCGTTGCAAGAAGAACGTCGCCAATCTAGGAGCAACCTCCTCGTCGTGTGAGCAGAGCGCCATGAGCAAGGCTTCGCCGCGTGGGTGCACGATGAGATTGATCGGGAACTCTACTTCCATTTGAGTGGTCGCGTCAAAGAGGCTGAATTCCTGGGCTGATAAAGCGGAGGGCTCGTCTTGAAAGGTCAACAAGACGGTAGACAAGGCTGTTGCAGGCTGCAGATTTGCTGTACCGCAGATCTTGGCGTAGCCGACATGCTCGTGGGCAAGGGCTGCTGCACCATCAGCGTCAATTTGAGCGAGAAGTTCCGTGACAGTCTGATCTGGAGCGATGACAGCTCGAACTGGCACAGTAGTGACACACGGTCCCAATACATCCTGAAGGTCTGCGTGCCCAGCCATGCCGGAGCGGCCGGAAGAGACGAGACTGTAGATGATGTCGTTTGCACCCGAAGATGCATGGAGGACTATGGTTAATGCTGTTTTGAAGAGAGTCGCTGTTGTCACGCAATGCTCCTGCGCTTTAGAGCGCAGAGCACCTTCGAAGACCATCTGAGTCTCCCTGCAGGAGCTTTGCCGTTCGACTTGCCAGGCTACGCCAGCCTTTCCTACCATCTCTGTAGGCCAGGTGAATGCCTGACATTCGAACAGATACCGTTTCCAGTACGCAATCGATTCTTCATTGTCCTGGAGCTTGAGAAGACGATGAACGAACAAGGAATAGGGCTGGCCTTGCAGCTCCGCTCCGGGGGTGCGACAGAGCTGAATCAGTCGCTCGGAAAGAAGTCGGAGCAGCTCGCCGTCATATACAGAGTGATGTATAGTCAGGTGAAAGTCTGTCTTATCGCTAGCAATGTCGAGTTCGGCCGCAACAGGACACTGACCGAGTTTGAACTGCATGTGAAGGCAGCTGTCATGACTGCGCCTTGCAGTGAGATTGACGAGCTGTTGAACTTGAGCTGACGTGGTTTTCAGAACAAGCTGAAGCAGCTGGTCGCCCTGCAACACGAAAGCTGTTCGCAGAATTGGAGTTGCCGAGACAAGCTGCTTCCAAGCTTCCTTGAATCGCTCTTCTGAGATCCAGTATGGGATTGGGACTCCCATACGCGCCATATAGCGGCCGCCATGTCGGGTGTTCCTCAGGCTGATGCTGATGAGCGACTCTTGAGTTCGAGTAGCTGGCATTGCGTCTTCGACTTCGTGGACTGAAATATCAACTTCACTGAGGCCATCCTGGGCAAAGTCTGCCCAGCCTTTGACAAGGCTAAAAGGAGCCAGAAGCTCCTCTGCGCCGTCGAGACCCGTTAGATCGGTGCTCAAAGGCGTAGTGACTCGCATCAACACGCGAGCTTGCGCTCGAATGGTTGGATGCGCAAAGATGTCGGCAACTGACAGGCTGTACCCAGATTGGCGCGCAGCTGCGCTGAGCTTTATCACACGCATCGAGTTGCCTCCTGCTGCGAAGAAGTGCTGATCGAGTGAAATTCGGCAAGCTGGAAGATCGTAAGGTAGGATAGACTCCCAGAGAGCTGCAACGGCTTCCTCCAATGGGGAAGATTGATTTCGTATGGAAGTTTCGTTAGCACTGCGGCGGAAATGCCTCTCCAAGTTCTTTGCGACGATATCCAAGTAGATGGAAGTAATTTTGCGCTCGTCAAGCTTGTCGTTTGCGGTAGAGGGAATCACCCCGAGTGGGAAAACGAAAGAAGGTACAGCGTACCAAGGCAGCTGCAACTCGCATCGTTCAAAGATTGCATTCGCGGCATTTCGATAACCCTCCTGCAAACACTGTGGAAGATCGTCCTTGACCATCGAGTTAATGTCGGGGAAAGGAGAAATAAACAGTGCGAGTGTTTCGACTCTGTCTATTTCGATCTTGATGCATGCTGCGTCCTTGACTTCATCGGTGGCTGCTAGAGCAACGGCTGTGACAGAGGCAAGCTCAACTCTGCCCCCACGAATCTTGACTTGACGGTCTTTGCGACCTTCGAGAAGCACAAGGCCTTCCGGACTCCATCTACCCATATCTCCGGATAGAAACATTCTCTCGCCCTTCGCAAATGGATTGGCGATGAACTTCGACGCCGAGAGGTCGGGTAGATGAAGATAACCCTGCGCAACTTGAGGTCCGGCCAACGCAATCTCTCCAATTTCGTTGACGCCGCAAAGCTCCAAAGATGAGCTGAAATCGTCTGTCACTGCCGTTGAATCTCGAAGAATATATACCTTGTTGGATCCTAAGGGCTGACCTATGGTCTTGCGGCTTGAAGATGGTTCGATTTTCGCAGACACAGCGCTGACGGTGATTTCTGAAGGACCGTACGTATTGTAAAGGTCGAAGCCCTGAGCAAATTTCATCTGCACCGAAAAACTCATAGGCTCGCCGCCCGGAAGAATGACGTGAAGGAAGGGCACTCTTGCTGGGTTGATCAAGTTCAAAACCGTCGAAGTCGACTGCAAGAATGTGGCGGCAAAAGTGTCGCACATTGTTGTCAGGTCTTGAAGCAACTGAGGCTTTCTTGCCACGCAGATCGTACCTCCGCTTGTGAGAGTTCCGAACAGATCCCATACGCTCATATCGAAGGCAGGAGCGGAAAAGGCAAGGGTGCGTAAAGAGTGGTAGGCATTCATCATCGACCTGCATCCCCGGATAGAATGGAACAAATTACCGTGGTCGACACGAATTCCTTTAGGGGCGCCAGTTGTTCCACTCGTAAAGAGGATGTATGCTAGATCGGAGGCCTCTGTCGAATGAAACACGCCGGCACCAATGGTGAAGATGGACTCGTTTGCTACGGGAAGTTGGAGCAATTGATCGACCAGGATAATTCTAGCTCCGCTTGCATTGAGGAGACCTTGCAGCGAATCACTTTGCTTGGCCGTTGTGAGGATGACACGAGGGCTGATCTGATCCAAGATCAGTTGATTCCTTGCCGCTGGACTTTCAAGATCAAGTGGCACGTAAGCACTTCCTAGCATCAGTACTGCTAAGATGGACACGTACAAAGGAATGCCTTGGTCAAGTGCCAGCGGAATCGGTGATGCCCTCTCCGTGGAAGAGAGCTCGGCAGCACAAAGGGAGGCCAGGTGTTGCGCCTGTCTATAGAGCATGCCATACGGCATGCAACGTCCTTCCGCGGTCTGCAATGCAATCTTCTTGGGATGAAGCTGTGCGCGTCGAGCTATCTGCATTTGAACGCTCTCGAAACCACCCACTGAGGCGGGAGTGTCCAACGAGATGGTTCTCGAGACTTTCTGGCAAGGCCAATGGTCACGGACGAGGATTTGTTCGTCACTATCGAGAGAGTCAATGTTGTGAAGAGCCTCGTTGCAATCCGATCGGATGATTGTCTTGAGGATCGTAGCTGTATGTCGCAAAAGCCATCGCAGACTTGAATTGTCGGTATTGTCCCGCTTTCCTTGCTGGCATGATATCTCCAATCCGTATCTGGTGGGTACAACACTGATTTGTGCAGCGCCTTGAGAAGCTTCCTTTTTCTGAAGCCCCTGCTCGTCTTCATGATCTTGGGGATCCAGCTCTGCGGGAATAGCAAGTACTACCCAACCGCTTGCGCCGCTGAACGGTTCGTTTCCATCCAGCTCATTGAACGGCTGCTCAGTCGATTCACCGATCCTGGATAGCGCTTGACCGATCGTCAAGGTCTCCTCGAGCTGAACGCTAAACTTCAGCAGCTGCGTCGTTCGATCGCCTCCTGCACGAACAGTCGAAGCAACTGAGGCGCCGATGGGTTTGAGTACGCAGAAAGCTGCGTCTGAATCTCCCGACACTCTGCACATGGCCATGGCCAGAGCCAGCTTGACGAAGCTGCAAATCTCACCCCGGTGTTCTGTTGAGATGAACGGAAGGATAAACTCCCAAGGAACGCAACATTGCTCTGACTGGCCCAGATCCACCTCAACGTGATGGGGTTTGGTTGAGGTAAGATTTGCCGAAGCGTTCGAGAGCTGAGCAGGATAGGTCATGACGAATGGCGTTGTCGCGATGCTGCGAGCGGACAGATATGAGAAAAGGCGTGTTTTCGGTCGAGGCGGCGATCAATCTGTTCTGATGTGAATACAGTTTAGATACTGCAGATGAGTGCGGCAGCGATCGAGCTTGTTGAAGGCAGTGTGACCTGGAATGAACCATCAAAAAGGCATTTACACTCCTTTCGCAAATACTGTACGGGTACTGCTCAAGCAGACCTCATGTCAGCGTTGATACTTCCTTATCGGGTTCATTGTGGCACAAGAGCGTGCGTTACCACGGTAGGGTGATGTCTTTGTGGCTCTAGACTACGAATTGCACTAGACGCACTACAGTGTCGCACACCTGAACCAATTGCGAACTTGAAAGTGGCACCTACTTTACACGCCTCAAGAGCTTGCTTGACAAGTGTACAATAGTGTTTTTCTCGCGTTGGTCGAAGTATAGAAACCCGAAAATATATGGTGGTTATCGAAGGTTTTAGTGGCCTCACAGTATAAGTAGACGGTCAGATTCGGCTTTTCAGCCTGTATATCGGCGCTGTTTGAGGTCTAAGATTCACTAAGTTTAGAAAGTCGGTGATTGCGCTACTTGAAAGGAAGCGGTCTCGCAAAATCGCGGGGACGAACACAGTTGCTGTATGCACCGGTCAATTCGACACAGATATGACTTTCGTCGATATTCCAGAAGCCCGTTGTAGCACTCGATGTTCAAATATTTGAAAGTATTACAGACAAAGCCAAAGCCTGTTGCCATGAGAGCGTTTGAATGAGAGAACACAACGGATGAAGGCTACAGATTTTGGCTTCGTCTATAATGGAGAAAGGCCCAGTACCCTTTTTTGGCTCGACTCAAGTCTTAATGGCTGTTCAGAAGACGCACGATTGATCAAAGGTGCCGATTTTAGAGTGTCCTCGACTAAAACTCCGTTGAGACGCCCTTTCGTCAACCACAACCTTCTAGTTGGTGAATCGTGTGTCAGCTGCCTGTATGCTGAGATGGGAGGACTAGGTATGGCTTAAAAGGCAGGTTCGAAAAGTAACGACCCATTCCGCAGACAGCCACCTCAGCCGCTGCCTGTATCCGCTTAATGCACCCTCGCAGTGCTGAATTCCATGTCTCGCATCAGGTGCCAGGGCATCTGAACCATGTCTAGCGGACCGAAGGAACGGGCGTGAGGCCGAGGTTTCACGCTGACCCGCAAACAGAACGAGTTTCCAGACATCATACCTGTAAGACTAGTAGAATTTGGTGTGGAGCAAGTGACTGGCGTGCTGCTTGTGCTCTAATATCGGACCGTCTTGTGTCCCCTTCGAGCAGACTGTCGTCCCGGTTGAAGTGCAATTAACAGACATGTAAAATGATGTGAAGTACCTAAACTCCGTACATTAAACACTAGGCTTGTCAATACTGTACCATTTGAGTACTTCGTCATTATTTAATAGAGTTTAATGGTTAGCATTTTGCATATTATTAATATTGGTCGTTTTTAGAACAGACCACCTGCTAATCACTATTATTAATAATATTAAATAGTTGGTTTCGCCGTCTCAAATTTGTAGTGGACCGTCTCTCTGCTGAGAAATTATCAAGAAATTCCAAATGAATACAATGTGTCTCCACATTTGTAGCAGACCGTCTTCCATTAATTTCAATAAGATTCAAATGGACCGTCTTCATTTTGTAGTCGACGCGTCAACCCCATCCCACTCTCCCCATCAAACCCTAACCCTAGCCCTAGGCCCGGGGCCGTCACTGGTGGACACGGTCGCGGCCGTCCTGCCAAAACTGCAAAATCTCACATTGGAAAAAAGGCACGGCCGCTTGCCAGAAGACTGCTGTAGTGCGGTTACGTTTTGAAATTTTGGACGGCCGCGACACGTGAATTTCTCGCAAATTCAGACACTGTTGAAGTGCCTCACGGCCCAATCCTACTTTTTGGCAGGGGACGGCCAGCTGTCACTTCGAAGCGGCCGTCACTCTGCAAACACTGGCAAAGTGCCTTACGGCCGCACCCATGTTTTTTTGGCTGGAGACGGCCGGCCGTCACTTCGAAGCGGCCGTCACTCTGCAAACACTGGCAAAGTGCCTTACGGCCACAGCACCTTATTTGGCAGCCCTCCAGTTCACTGGCAGCCACGGTCAGACCGGCCGTCATTTCTGTTCGATTTTGGCGAGCCAGCATACCTGGAGCTTCCAGAAATTGGTGTAGCTGTGCAAGTCGACCCTCGCGACCTTGTTGTGCTCAATTCTCGGCGCTATCTGCACCAGACAGCAAGTGTTGTACCAGGGTGAACTGGCTCCGGGCGTTGGGCTTTTAGCGGAATGTTCTGTCAGCACATCTATGATTGCAAACCGGTCAGCAAGGTAAGTGCCAAACAAATGCTTACATTGCTGAAGACTTCCTATGATAGCAGCAACGAGCAGATACTACTGTATCGAAAAGAAATAGAAAAAAAATAGAAAAAAGGGAAGAAGAAACATCCGCCAAGACCACAGCGAACAGTGAGAAAAGAGTCGGGGGTCCCGTGTTGTTTCGGGCAGTCTCGGTGGAGCAAAAAGCGGAACCCACGGCAACCGTTCCAAAAAAAACCCCCCCCCCAAATGACAATCTCACGGAGACGCTAGCAGGAAATCCTTGCCCTTTGCCGACAATTTGAATTTCGAACGTGGAGTCGATCTCACAGCCGCAGAATAAATAAGTCACTTTAGATCGGGTCGGGAGAGCGCTCGATATCGGCCATTTTGAAGCCCCCATTTCCTGGCGATTTTTGCCGCTCAATGATGAATATCCAAGGAAAAGGAGTCGAGTGAGTTGCTTTTGTGCAGAGCGAGCTAGATGGCGACGGAAGCAGAATGCTCTCTTTATTCGTGTGTGTTCCTCCCTAAGAGGAGTGTTAGACTGTTCCGAAATGGTAATAGTTCCGGGCGAGAAAGGCATTTGATAGATGTTACGTTCTCTTAGCAAACAAACACACGAGAGGAAGCAAAGTGGGTGCTACCAAGCAACAATCTCACAGCAGCTCAAAAATGGACGGGGTCCCGTGTTTTTTTCAAAAGGCTTGGGTGGGGCAAAAAGCAGGACCCCCGCAAGCATTCAGCACACCGAACAAGATCTCTCAAGGAACGCAAAGGAAAGGCCACACGGCAAAAAAAACAGACAAGAAAGGCGGAAATGGAATGGATTCTTTTTTGTTCTGTTTTTGATTTCGTAGCGGCAACAAAGTACAGCACAGTACAAGTGCGATCACATTAGAAGCAGCGGCCATTGATCGGAAAGCCCAAAACATCCATCGCAGCATTGAGACCAAGGGGGACCAGGGAGTGGAACAGGAAGCCCTGGTCACGGAAATACTCGTCCAACTTGGTCAGAACTTCAGAGTGAGTGACTTCGTAGGCGTCCAAGAAGACTGTGATGGCGGCCGCGTAAAACTGAATGGCGCGCCAATATTCATGGTTGGTACAAGCATCTCCACTGTTGCCCGTCCAAAAAGAAAAAGGAGAGAGGGTCCGTCAGAAGTAGGGTACCGACACGAGGGGAACAGAGCGGCAGCAAGTACTTCCGGCAAAGGGATATAGCGGTCGGTTGGCAGAAGTACACCGTTCTGCAACTCCCGTAGGAAACGCATCTGGCTGGTGGCAGACTGACGGTAGGGGATGGCATGATAGTAGGGAAAGAAGTGTGTCTCCAAATAGTTGTGGATCTCATCGATGCCGTGGTCCTGCTGCTGCTGCTGCCAGAAGGTGAGCAGGTTCGAAAGAATGCAGTGGTACAGCTCTGCGCGCTTTTGGTGTTCATTGCCTTGCCAGAGCTGGACGGCGGAGGTGGTGTCGGTCATGTCGAATGCTGAGTTGTAGAAGATGCAAAGAGATTTGCGTGTTGAGCTGTGAGAATCTTCCAAAGAAACAGAAAAGGGTTCGTCAGCATCAGCAGGCAGGCAACAGCTGAAGGGGGAGCGAGGCAATACGAACCTGAATTCGAGCTGAGGAATGAAGGCAGGAGGGGATGGGGGGAGGGAAAGCTGGCTAGTGTGTGAGGGATGGGGAAAGAGGATGGAGGTTCGTCGGAATGGAGCTGGGTATAAATGCTGACGGCCTGCTTTGCCACCCGTCACCAAGCGCCTGCTATGCAATGCGGCCCGCACAATGCTTGCCTTTGTACCGCTTTCCGCCTTTGTGAAGGGTTAGCTTTGTTCTCACTTGTACACCCGCTGTGCTTTGTCCTCACTTGTGCACGGGATAGGCCTCCGCAATACATTGTTCTCACGTGTGCACGGGGGTTTTACTCCGCAATACGTTGTTCTGGGACGTACAGGAGCGGCAATGCAAAATGCCAACTATCCTTGCACGGGATGGGAGTTTTCATTTTGCGTTTCCACCTGTCAGGCTGTGCGGATCTTCCTTGCAGCGTTGTGTTCAATGCAGGAACACTGCAGTTTGCTCGGTTCCAAACTGAAAATTCACCCCAGCTGTTAACCGTCCTTTTGGCAACACGTAATTTCAATCAAAATCTGTTTGTAGCAGTCCGTCTGGTTCTGAATACAAACTGCTCGCGGATTTGGAGCAGTCCGCTTGGAAATTATTACAAGACGCGTCAACATTTTGTATTCAACATTTTTTGCAGAGACGAACGTCCGCCAAATTTTTCCTGGATGTGGAGACATGGTGAAGAGAATGCGAAACTGGGAGTGGAAGAGTATGGCGAGGAAGTGATGGATCTCCGTACATCAAGCAGCAGGAAGACAGCATCTTTATATTCAGCATCACTGTCAGCGGCCTCAAGCAGGATGGGGAGAGACACATAGCAAAGCATACAGGACAGACAAAGGAGCATGGCCATCTCTCTCTCTCTCTTGAGACCATCATAGCCGCGGTTCAGACCGCCTCTTACTGCCGTCTCAAAGGATCTCAACCGTGGAGACAATGGTGGACCGTGAATCAAAGAGGACGGGAGCTTTGTCTTCCACACCCCTTTCATTGGCCCGCCGCAATGCACCTGACTCTTGCAATTCACAGTCCATAGCACAAGCACAAGGCTTAGGGTCACAAAGCATTGTGCAAGCAAAGCCTTTGGACTCGCCGTGGGAGCAGGGCAGCCAAACTCACACCCTTAGTACGGCCTTGGGTTGTTCAGGTCAACCCACTTTGGAATTGTGCCGTATTGGACTACGGATCAATTTCCATGCGTCTTTTCCCATCCATCATTCTGCAAACATTCACGGTGCGGTTCCATGTTGTTTGCAAATTCCATGCTAGCACACGCATTCCACCTTGACCAGCCAGTTCTGGCGCCAGAAAGTGAGATTGCAAACCATTGGAGCTGTGCCAGCATACAAGTCTTGCGCTTGAACGTGAGCATGGCCGCAAGTCCTTCACAGCATACTTGGACAGTCTACAGTTGGTTCCTCCTTGTGTGGCGCCCAGCAGTGGCCGTCACCAGGCCGGCCATGGCCAGGCCCATGCTCCTACCTAGGTTTGCACCAAAAAGTCGGGGTGGGGGGCAATGGCCGGCCGTTGCTGTTGCCTGCCAAAAAGTTGGATCGGGCCACAGGGCACTTCACCCGTGTCTGAATTTCCAACAAATTTACGCGTCGCGGCTGTCGAAAATTTCAAACCGTCGCTGCACTAGACCAGCGTGTTTCCGCACCGACCGTTGTTTTTTTCGATGTGAGATCGGCGCGCATTTGGCAGGGCGGCGGCGGCCGTCGCCTGCGAGACGGCCACGAACTAGGACTGCCACAGAATACTTCAACATCTAATAAAAGTGACTTTAATAAAGAATCTTAACTACGTTTATTATCCCCTCTCTCGCGCTAGTGCCCTCAGGAGAGAAACAAGTGTGTATGTACGTTGTGGCAGGTTGCCGCAAAAGCCTACCTACCTGCTAAAACTGTTCGCGTCAACGCCTTTGGTGCGGCATTCACTAAAGTTGACCAACATTGATGCACTGGGAAACGGAGCCAGATTTCTAGCTGTCCACAAAGCGGGTTCCACCATCGCTCGCCGATGTGGCAGAAGCTGCTTTCGAGGCTTTCATCATCGCCTTAGCATACCTCTGTTGTTGGCCGTCGTTGCCTTGGCTCTTGGCAAAAAGATACTAGGGTCGATGCAATCATCAACTTAGCAGGGAAACGACGCCGGGATGCCACGCAAGGTATGGACCCGGGAAGTAATCAATATTTGCGGCCCGTGCTTTGACGAATTCCCAATAAAAGGAGCGATTTCCTTTCTCGGAAGCGAAAATCACAACGTCGCCCATGGCATTCATTACTACCGTACAACTTACATGCTTGTTTGCTTGAAGTTTCTCCAGCTGCGATGCACCCTTCTAGACACGTTTCGTTAGGACAAACTCAAACGCCTCCACAAACGACGGAATACGGCGGCGGGGAAAACGACAAGCTCCTGCAGCCTGTATTCTTTCTCTTCCATGCCACAGCAGAACAGAACGCAAACCTTCGATCAAAGCTCGATGAACCTGGTCATCCAGACTCGCTCATCAAAGCCAACTTCTACTCTTCTTGGCCATCTCACCACGAAAAGGATGGAACGCAAGAAGACATAGCCACACTCTCACGCCGCATGCTTTTGGACAAACAACCGTTCACCTCAAGCTCAGCCATTTTTGTGGATCGAAATTCTCTTCAAGATGGCAAAGCACTAGTTGTTGAAGTCGAGCCTTTCAATGGAGACAGATCAGCCGGCGAAATCATTGCAAGCCATCGGTTTCCACTGGAAGAATGTTCCGGGATAGTCAATTGTATCAATCTGGGCATTTGGGAGTTACAGGATGCCATGTATCTCGATTCTTAGGCGGCACCGATAATCTCGACCACTTTGACGTGATCAGTGTGGTCAGGTTCATTAGAATCAATATAGCTGAACTCTTGTCCGAGAGCAAAAGTCACACCGTTGATCACTGGCGTGACGGTGTGGTTGTTGCTGAGCCGGTAGCTGATTCTTACTCCAGGGTCAGTCACCTCCTTAATGGCAGTTTCTTGCTCTTGAGGCCACGTAGATACGCGAGATTCGGAACGACGTCCATTTCGTTGCTGAGTACGCACGTGGTAGTGAGCAGGTGGGCTGGTAGGGTTGGCCTGCTCACACTGCTCGATATT
This sequence comes from Sporisorium graminicola, assembly GCF_005498985.1. Taxonomy (NCBI): domain Eukaryota; kingdom Fungi; phylum Basidiomycota; class Ustilaginomycetes; order Ustilaginales; family Ustilaginaceae; genus Sporisorium; species Sporisorium graminicola. The sequence goes on from NC_043728.1 coordinate 113,784, forward strand.
CTGATAGTTTCGTACCACCGGCGTGAAATTCCACCCATCCGGCTTATCTTTGTAGATGCCGCTCAACGTTCCACCTTGATAGTTTTGCTCGGCGGCGGGTACACACGTCGTTTCGCCTATGCTGCGTGCTTGATAGCCGTTTGAAGCCACACCTAATCCGCCTTGGTAAGTGGAAGCCATCGGGAACTCGTCACAGCTGAGTCCAAATTGTCTGCAGTAATTACCAGACCCACAGCCGATAGCATTGCGACGTTGACGAGCGCGTCCGGATGCTCTACTGTCCTTGTCATAATTGAGACCGGTGTTCAAGATGTATGCTCCTTCACCTTGGGGACGAGTATAGTAGCACGAGCCAGCGCAGATTGTGGGAGATCCGCTACAGTCGTAGCCCACTACTACGTAGGCCAAGGTTGTGGTGCTACTAATGGCAATTGCCACGAGAAATCCAAGGAGAGTTGCAGAAGTGAAACAGGCTTTTATCAGCATGTTGGGCCAAAAGAGTGGCCGTTTCGAGTTGTGTGAAATCCGTCTCGTAGAGAAAAGGTAGGAAAGATGGACTCATGTTGCTGTGCTTTGTGTTGAGGGCTCTTGCAATCCAGACTTCTTATATGCTCAAGCCGCGAGTACCTTCGCCATTCTCCCCTTCGAAGCTGCAGAAAGGTGGCGTATCTTCTCACTCGAATCAACGGCTCGCCCATCTGACCTAGTTCTTAGAGTGAAGCCAGCCACAATGCTTGCGAGGCGAGCATTCATAACGCAAGCAAATTAGGGAAGAATCTGCTCAAACATTGATGGCTTGCTGCGACCGATGCCCATTGCTGCAACTCGCTTTCCGCTAGATTACCTTGTTACTCTCCATGCTTCTTTGCAAAAGACTGGACCCGCGACTGATGATTGTCAGCGTCACTCAATTCCAGTGCATGAATCTGGTACTATTTGGCCAAATTTTAATGCAGTCATTCTACTATTTAGCGGCCTGCCGGTTCAGATGATCGTCGTCGAAGTTTATTGATAGTGATTTCACTACACTCAAAATGGTCCCGGTCAATAGGCTCAGCCCATACACGTACTTGTTCAAGACCACGTAATGCATCTTGGCGCAGATTCTCACTATGCTGCTCGGTGCTCCATGCAAAGTGAGCTTCCATGGGCTCTCTGGGTCTCGTCCTGCGAGGGACTACATAGTCTAGAGTGTTTCCTGACTGCAAACGTCTGTGTGTCGACTTGTACAATGGAAAGCGAAGGTGAGACAGACTTCTTTCTCGAGAGGTTGCACATTCGGAACCACCCGCTTGGCTTTATCAGATGGATGGAGCAAATTCACATCATTCCGGGTAACAGCCAACCGTGCAAAACGAAGGCAGCCAGGCGTGAAACGATCTTATTGAAGGAACCCCACACGACTAGCGGAAAGGGAATGAGTGATCCTTGTATTTGACGGAACGGATTCGTGTGAGTCGCTCGAGAAACCCCAGCCGCGGCCAGCCAAAGAAGGGTCGTACAGTAAACACAGACTTCAAGGGCGTGAAATTTGGCGAAGAGGTGATGGGGATGACGGCGAAAGGCAAACAACAACAAAATACTGTAATTTTCTACAGTAGTTCTGCAAGTCCACGTCATTTTCCAGTCTGAGTTGACACTTTGACTAGCCGGGTCTAGTCAATAGTAAATTTATTGGAGACTTACAATAGTACTAATATTTTAGTCGTTAATACTAATATTTTAGTCGTTAATACTGGAGCTGTTCCCCGCAGGACCTTGAATGGCTAAATGGTGCCGCGGGATTACATTTGGAACATCTGTCGATTAGTGCAAATCGTTCATTTCAGAGAGACTGACTATTCTACGTTCTTGTGTTCTGTGTAGTGACTTTGAAAGCTAAGCTGCACAACGAACGGTACTGTACTTATAGTCTAAAGCTACGTAAAGTGAGGACTACGTGCCATCTAGCAGTCTTACCCGAAACAGAAACCGAGTGAATTGCTACCTTAACCTATTTTTATTAGACTTGACCAACGTTCACCAAAAAAAATTGTCTTGTTGCACGCATCCTCAGAATCAGGGGTCCCGACCACGACTATTTAGGCGCGACTGATTGTCAACTCTTGTGCTTAGTGTTGGACCAAGCTGCCTGCTCTTTTCGTATCTATGCCAAGCCTCAAAGCTCTTTCAGATTCATCTCGCCACTCTGCCCTTCATGCTGTTAATTTCTAAAGCTTACATTGCCATCGCGCTACTCCTCCTCGTCTCGGGCCAGGTGGTCGTTGCCAAGCATGTCGGCATCTGGTACATGAGGTGCAATCCTTATACTAAACCAGACGGTTCCCAAGCAGTGGGAGCCAAAGGACCTTGCGACAACGGCTGTTTTGCCTGGAACTCAGGCCAGCAGCCAGGAACGGTCACCTATCGCGGCCCAGGTAACCGCGATCAAGACGCGGGCTGTGACAGGAAACCTTGCAATCAAGACACTGGCCTTCCTCAATACAATAGGTTCGGTAATACCTGTGACGAGTATCCCATGGCAGTCACATACAGAGGTCCCAACAACTTCAGGACGCTGCGATGCGTTCCTAACGTGGAAAACAGCAGCCAAGGAGGTCAACTCAGTGGTTTCAGGAGCAGGGTTGGCCTTGAGGCTGGGGACACCTTCACACAAGGATGGATGTGGGACAAAGCCAACGCTCCTTACTTCTGCGCCAACGCACAGGCCGGTGCCAGTAACCCTGACCATTCGGAGTTCAAGTACACCGGTGGTGTCTTCTCCAACGCCCGCCGCCATACACGAAGTCTCACGGAAAGCTCGCTTTTCGAACCCATCATTGGCACAATTGGACGATTTGCAGGGCGCCGTGACTTCCTGATGAGCAATGGCGAGATTGCCACATTGGCAGCAAGTGATTCGACGATTGACATCCATAGTTTCTGGGCCGACGGCGAATCGCCCTTGTCCATCGTTCGCGAGCTCGACTTTGCGGATGTCGTCGCCATGGTTCGGAATGCAACTGGCTTTTAATTAGGCATCAGTCACGACGCTGTGACCGCGTCACCCCTCAGTCGTTTGAGGTGTTTTCGTTGCTCCGACCCACCTTCTCACCGTCGTCCTCGCCGCACTTTCTTGCACAGAAAGCAACGCCGGCAAGTTCTTTGCAGAAACTGTTGAGGGTCCAATTGCCGCAACAGCATCACCTTCGTTCTTGTTAAGAGCCTGCATACACATTTGTGAAAATGTTTGATTTTCCCATCCCTTTTTTGCAAACAAAAAGATCAAGTGCCTTTGATCGCGAGACTACTCACACACGTCTTCTCAACCGATCCGATCTAAAGACTACGAGACTGAGGAAGGGGGAGAAGAATGCTTTACATTGCCAAGCCTCGTGTGAGTCGCTGGCTTGCTCTCGGCCATGGCCGCAGGAGGCCATGGGTGGTCTAACGCCGCTTTGAAACGAGGCGGAATGCAAGCGGGTCAGGAAGCAGCGAGAGCAAGACGACAGAAAGAAAGCGGGAAGACGACTCCCTCGAAGGGTGTCGTAAAATAAAAGACGTTCAAGGGCGTGGCAGGCCGGAGAAATTTCGCAGGCACTGCCATAGCAGCGCAGGGACTAGATGACAGACGAAGAAGGTAAGTGGCAGAAGAACGTTTTCAGTATTTTTAGTGCATGAAGGTTGTCTGCGAGGCTCTGCACCTGCGCAGAAGATCCCTTCACGGGTGCGCTATAATAACCGAGTGTGGGGCGACGGTTGAGAGACGCGATTCCCTTCTGAATTCATTTAGTGCCATGTTAAATGATGTAAACATGTCATGAACTTGGGAACAATCCGCCCCGGTTCCCGTCCAACTATCATCATCAATACTCAAAGCCCGTGACAAACGAGACGATTCTCTGCCTACAGCATGACGCAAGCTACTCGTCCCTGGATTGAACCCACCAAAGTGGCGCTCTTTGTCACTTCGTCAACGCCTTTTTCAGACGAATGGATCAAGGAACAATGCGACACGGCGGAGCGATTAGCTGAATGTTCAGACGGTCGTGACCAGCCAATCCGACTCGAACGGATCCCAGGCGATTTCGAGGGCTGGACTCCATTCAAGCTGGCTCGCGATTATGTGTACCCTCGTCTTTTCGAGGAACAGTCACAATTCGCGTATGTGTCGTTCGTCGTCCTGGACGACAAGTCGCACGACGATCAAATGATGATGATCGTCGGCGTCCATCCAGACTCGTACAAAGGAGCGCAACTCGAAATTGAAGGCACAGCCCGGATGGAAGCTGACTTCGCCGTGAATCTACCTATTGTCTTTCACGAGGGAATTCAAGGCATAAAAGCGTATCCTTGCGATGACTACGACAACGAAGCAGAGCGAAACGCGGCCTGATGCCCTTCTCAGATGCCTGTTCGCCCCTGGTCGCCACGAGCATGTATGCATGCCGTATAGCATTCCTCCCTTCTTTCGCTCGTGCGTCCGTCCTTCGCTCCCAGTATGCGCAGTATCACAGTCTGATTGGCGCTCGTCGGCGTCTTTCGGTCGCCTCATCGTGCAATCACAATCTAGCCCAAATCAACCACCTGTTACCGGGTGCGAGCCACACCGTTGGCGAGCGAGCAGGTGCCATACCAATGATGGGCTAGCAGCAGGCTGGCGAGTAGAAAGAGGGCCGTGGTGGCCACCAACGGGATAGAGAGCTCGGTCGAAGGCAAGCCCTATTAGCTACGAAATCCTATCAGTTCGTAAACAGAGAAGGGTGGTCTACGAACTCACAAGTGAGGTGCAGGCAGGACCGACGGGAAGGGCGGAAGACGGCCGTGACGACACCAATAAACGGGACAGCTTTTGGAGCCAGCTGGGAAGAGTAGGACAGCCGGGGGCCCGCCCGCGAGGTGGGCAGGTGCAGACCCAGGGGTCCGAGCGGGACAGCCGGCGCCACACCCACACGCTTCATAAGGCAACGGCCAGGTAGAGACAGCAGGCCTTATATAGCACGACTTCACGACGGTGGACTGAGCGGAAGCTCATCCGCTCTACCATACATTTTACGTTATACATCTAGATACAGTCTTTAGGTTCGTACACTGCAATCGAGTCGCATTGCAGCGTTCGCTCGTGTGATCGTCAGTACCAACAGCCAGCACCTCCACTGGCATACGGAACCTCTACCGTAGCGGAACCTCAACCGCGGCCTGGCACCTCCACCAGTCCTCGCTCATCAACGTCGACATCGCCGACGCTAGGCTCCAACAGCCACAGGCTCCAGTACAGGCCTTAAGAGCACCCGGGTCTTCTGCTGGAGTCGAACGGGTTCCACGAACCACTAACATCAACAGAGCGTGCCACGCTACCTCTGGACGGGGTGTTCACAGGGGTCAGTCGACTCTGTGAGTAAGACGCTGCTAGCTACGCACTCGGCGGAACTCGTAAGCAGAGCGCTCTTAACTGCGATCTCGGGAGTTAGGCGCGTGACCCCTGACACCACCTAGCCGGGCGGCAATCTTTAGCGTCCCGGCTGAGCGTCGCTCGCTGCATGGATGAGAGAGAATGATTTGATTGCGGCTCGGCCTATGGTAAGACCTGAGGGCTCGATGAGGCTACCTGCCCGCCGGAAAGGGGGCCGGAAGAGCGCAAGGGCGAGCGAATAGACAAAGGAAGTACAGGGAGGGGAAGAATCGAGCGCTAGGCGGTGACTAGCCTAGCTACGATGAGAGAGATGATGGAGGAAGAGAAGAAACATAGATACATGGCCTAGGCATATGAAGAAGTGGGAGGCGAGCTCCGCTCGCCCAGACGCCCTCGCCCTGCCGCACGAGAGGCAAGAATACTGTACAGTGCCGGTTCATAAAGATCGCACCGTTTCATATGTGGACCAACTTGGAAACCTTTGCTCGAGCATACCTCTTGTGATCTTGGGGTGTGTGTCGTGTGTTTCTTCTGCTTAACCACATTGTGTGACCCAACATGGCGGGCAGGAAGTGGCTCTCGCCATCAAAGAGGGCCCTGATTGATGGGTACAGACTTTCTGGTCTTTCTATGGAGCAGATTGCGCGTCGCATTGGTGTGGACAAAGCAACAGTTGTCCGAAGCATCAAGCAAGCTTCAGAGCGGGGTCACTACTGTAACACAAGGCCAACTGGACGGCACAGCACTGTTTCTGAAAGGCAGAAGCGCCTAGTTCTCTGAACAATTTTTGAAACCCCATTTGCAACCTTCCCAGAGGTGCTGCAGAGCCTCGAGGGCATCTCTTTATCCATGCTAAAAAGGCTTGCAAGGAAGGAAGGTATACGCCGCAATATAGCCCTCAGAAAGCCAGCTCTCAGCAAGAAAAACATCTGTGATCGAAGGCAATGGGCTGCAGACTATGCCACCCTAGATTGGCAACAAGTCATCTATACAGATGAGTGCTCTATGGTCATTGGAAGCCGAAATAACCGTCTTAGAGTCAGCATGCGCCAAGGCGAGCAACAGCAGGCCAACAACATTGCTCACCACATCAACAATGGCAAGGAAAGCATCATGGTATGGGCCGGTATAGCCTACAACTTCAAAACGCCACTTGTTCTTATTGAGCTGAGGCCCTCATTCATCAGGGGAGGAGAGCGAGTTTCTGCTGCTTCATTGAAGAGCGAAGCATATGCAGAAATGATACTTCAGGGACCACTTTACACAGCCACACAGCTTCTTCCGGGCTACAAAGTCCTAGAAGATGGGGCTTCATGACACACAGCAGCAATCTGCAAGCAGATTCGAGCAGACTATGGCATAGAGTCCATTAAGCACACTGGGAACTCGCCGGACCTGAATCCCATTGAAAACATATGGAGCATACTCAAAAACCGTATCAGTAGCCGCCGCAGACTCCCTACCAACAGGGAAGAATTCTTCAAGCTTGCCCAGGAGGTGTGGGACAAAGAAGTCAGCCTCGAAGCCATCAATGCAAGCATTGATTCCATGCCAAAGCGTCGAGAAATTGTTGCAGCCCAGAAAGTTGGCTCTACCAAGTACTGAACTGAATCCCAAGCGCCATTCAAAAGTTAGCAGTCTTGTAGCTGTGCTTCTCAGCTTCCTGCTGGTGTAAGCTCATGGCCAAACAATCATCTACTTGCAAGGATATGTTGAGTCAAAGATGATACTAAAATTGCGAAGATTGATGGTGTTGGCAAAATTCTTGAAAACGGTGCAATCTTTATGAACCGGCACTGTACATTATGGTGCGACTTGCACTATAATGTCACTAAAAGCCCGCCACGAAGTTCATGCGTGCTCAACGTCACGAACAGCTCAAATGTCCCTCCCAGATTTTGGCCTATTTTATTCTTTCTCTATATCCCAAGCGTAGTGTAGGTCGGCAAGATCAAGCACATCAGGTCCTCAAACATGACCTTACGCTTTGCTAGAATATGTATCATGATATTTGGTCAGCCGCACATGACAGTTAGCGCTACGTGCAGCCAGGCGAAAGATCGAGATACACACTTTAGAACCATGTTTTAGAGGTCGGCGAGCTGAGCTGGTGAACCGAGATCGGCGGCGGTCTGTAGCCTTTTCGTTTGTCTGCCCTTTACTCTCGGTTGCTCCGGTCGCAATTTCGACGGCACGCACAGGCACCCGAATGCAAGAGCTCCTGAGGCGGCTCACCTGAACCCAAGCGGACGGGATAGATTCACCCCGGACTATATGAGCTGAGGGAATGAGGCACTGAGCAAATCCGTGCTGCAGCGCTATACCCTACAGCGTCGCAGCGACTTTAAGCTTGTTGAATGACCTTCAGCAGTTCAGCGGTGAGTGCCGGATCGCGTTTGCTGAGGACCCGGCGCAACATCAGAGCAAGAGCTCCCTCTGCATTCTGATCTCGCAGCCAGCTTTCGGCATTGTGTCCTGTCTCAATATCTGTGCCGACCGATTCATAACAGCAAGAACAAAAGGAGCCAAGAGTCAGAGTACTGGCATTATCTCCTGTAATGTCGATCACGGGCACGTAGGATTGCGCTGAACTTACCTCCCGAGCGTTTTGGCCCATGCTTGAGTCTGGTGATGTGGTCGTTAAGGTGATGTAGTTTGCCGTAAGCCTTGCTGCAGCCTGGATGCGCGCATTCGTATTTCCGAATCACCTCATGTGAGGCTCGCCGCTTTGGTTTCTTTTGATATTCGCCTTCTCTGATTGCGGTGCAGACTCGTTCACCTCTGCGCACATCCGCAATGGTATCCGGACCTGACAAATCTGTTGTGAGCGAAGCGAACGCAGTGTCTGGTGAAAGCGGCTCTACTCCGGAGCTCTGCTGGCCGATGGGTTCTACAGAACTCGCTGAATGCCCTATTCCTTCGTGCGCATCACCTGAGGTGATCAGCGACAGCGTCCAAGAGGTCCCTGGTGGGAGTCTTCTTCAAGAACTGAAGCGCCATCACCTTGCCTCCCCATCAGCTCGTTCACCTGCTCGAAAGAACGCGATGGACCGGTTGGCAATCGGACGCTTCCAATGCGAGCCAACGACGATCTCACAAAGGCTTCAAATACTAGCCATGGCCTCCGTGTCTTTCGGAGCAAGATGGGAGTGAATATTCGGGACCCCGCGAGGATTTCCTTGAGATTGTCGAAGGAAGTTGTGTCGCTCTCACATATACGGAAGTCAATTATAGCCATCTCTAACCCTGTTAATTGCCTGATCCTGGCAGCCCGTCCAAAATTTCAACCGTAAAGGCACTATAGCAGCCTTCTGTCGAGCGACCGTTTTAAGTTTGCATTGTCAGATTCTCGCCTTTTGGCTCGGCGGCCGCGGCCGTGTCCACCAGTCACGGCCACCCGACTAGGGCTAGGGCTAGGATCAACTAATGATGATTGCTGGCGTGCATCCAGACTCGTACCAAGGAGCGCAACTCGAAATTGAAGGCACAGCCCGAATGGAAGCTAACTTTGCCGTCAACCTACATATTGTCTTTCAAGAAGGAATTCAAGGCATAAAAGCATATCCTTGCGACGACTACGACAACGAAGCCGAACGAAATGCGGCCTGATTGTCCTTCCCAGGTGTCTATGAGGCCGTGGAATGCGCAGTATCACCGTCCGATTCGCGTTCGTCGGCGTCTTTCGGTCTCCTCGACGTGCGATCACAATCTGGTTCAAGACAATCATCTAGCCGCGCGGCAATCTTGAGCGCACCGAGCGCCCTGAACAGCCGATGTGCTGTACATACACAGCTTCCTTTTCGGATTTCCAGCAGCATCGTGTTGACTGAGCAAGATAGCAGAAGCTTACAAGAGAACGGTGAAACGAGGGCAACTGTATTGAAAGCCGAGCACAGGCTGCAGCGGCAATGGAAAGAGCTAGCAAAGGATTGCGATGCAGGCAACATTTGAAGAACGGCCGGCGGCCGCTGCTTTCCCGTGGCCCGCGGAAAGCGTACTCTTTCGGCCAGGGATCAACACAGTGCTCTCGAGAAGACGATGATTTATGGAACGATGATTTTCAAGTCCGACTACAGTGAATGCGGCTCTTTTCACATGTTTGTTTTTAGCGCCAAAGCGCTTGGAGGGCCTCGGCTGAACATAGTTAGTGCATCCTTCTCACTAAGGGAGGACCCTAGTGAATTCCAAGGGAACCTCGCTTCTTTGAACGCCTCGTGTTCCTGCTGCCAATTTGGGAGCACACCTACTCGGGAGTTTTCGCAACAACCCTCCGTACAGGCTGTTGGGGCGCTCGACAGAGTCTGAACTCACACTTCCTGTACGAAGGATGCAGAAGGGTGGATCGCTGCCTCGAGAGTGATCATTGCGGAGGCTGAGCCGCCGATTTGACATATTTAAAAGGAATCGAATTTTGGAGCCTCAACATCGTTGCCAAATTTGAACTCATACGACTTAGACAGTCGTTTCCTTGAGGTTCTTTTTCTGGACCCATCGAAGTTATTCTGGTCGGGCCATTTCAACTAAGAGAATGAGCCGCTTCAGTAGGGCGCTTCAGGCCAAGATCGTGGTCGCATCGGTGATTAGGCCTAGAACGTCATCGAGACTCAGCGCTCGGACAAAGGTTATGGCTTGACGCTGTCAGCCCAGAGGTGGGAGAAGACCTTACCAGCGCCATAGTCGACCATTGTGTCGAGTTCCACGTTACTCATACGAAGCGACGACGTGGTGGCAAACCTGCCTGCAATCAGCGACCTAGAGACTTAGGCCTGTCTCTACACAACGAAAGATCCTGGAGACACGGTGTCTCTGGCACGCATCCATTCGTCGACATTGTGCAAAGGTATTTTGGTACTTCGCTTCGCACTTCGGAGCACATTAATTTTAACGTTACGCGAAGCCCCAGATTCTGCACCAGGTAGGATTATTATGTAAGGTTCGACACAAAGCAGAAGGGGGTTTGTGCCCCTCCCGCAGCAACTCTCTCGCCTTGTTTCGGGGTTTTGCACCTGATTCATCGCTTATCGCAGGGCTATCAAACAGCTACCTTCACTTAATTTAGCAGTCACTCCATAGCGACACTCGCTCTGACAATTTACCCAATACCGTCTATGTGACATTCGATCTTCTCAATGCACAACTAAGAAGTACTTTAATCTTATGCAGGGTCCTCTTCAGGGTCCACTCTGTTCGCAATCAAGCCAATCAATTGCCGTTGCTCGTTACCCATCAGTACCGCTTTCCCCCAATGAAAAGCCAGCCAGCGAAGACCATGGCCTATGGCTAGGCAGAGCTGATACAAACCTGGCAAGGCATTTGATACGGAAACATATTCAAAGCCGGTCTGTGCGTCTGGCGCCGAGTCGTTTGGATTTTCATGCAAGGCCAGTGAAGCTCCCGATAAGCAACATGTGTTGTAGCGCTGTTGAAGAGCGGAGCGTGGGGACGAAAATGCGAGTCACAGTACAAATAATAAAATTGCTAGCTTGTTGAAACAGATCGTACTGTTGAAACAGACCGTGAGACGGTCCAGACATGCTGAGGTGATAGTGCCACTAGCCAGGGTCTATACCTCTTACCCAGCACCATGATAGGAGCGCTGGTCTCATTGTGATCGCATGACCATAAAGGAACGGCCTCCATGACAACCTCAGGAAACACTTTCACCTCGTCAGCTTCAACTCTCGTGGGACGAGGATCGTTCGTTGACCAATCTTCCGCGCATCACGCCGGCCACCGTGAAGATGAAGCTGGCTGAGCTCGAAGGAACTGTGACAAGCCACTAAACGAGGGTCTACCTGCCACCTCGTGTTGCATAAGAGGAGGCGACAGAGCAGAGGTGTTTCTTTGTCGTGCAGCTATTGACTTCAGCGGCCCGACAGGGTCAGATGTGCTATGATGCGGCCGTATCCATGTACCTGTTATCTGGCGGAGTCCGAAGAAGGGATATATGCTGCTCTTAACTCTTATTTACTTATACAATACAAGTGTGTGCGCGATCAGCACAAGCGCTTGGTAATTGTCCCAGCAGGTCAGATCGGGGTGCCTGTGTAACTTCAAGTTCAAATATAATAGATACCTGTGTCTGGCCCAAACAAGGGCCACAAATCTAATGCACTCTCGCCCTTGCATGTCGTGTCGTTTGCTCCGGGAAGTTGACCCTTGACAAAGTACGCCCTGACAACGTCGTAGGTGCAGTTTGATGGTTGGGCAAAAGACGTGTGTCCGATACCTACATGTTGAAAAACATGAGGAGCTGTGGGGCCGAAACGAGACTGTAACGCGTATACATTTCGGACAGGCTGAGGAAAAGAATGATGACGGGATTAGAGTAATGGGTCCTGACAAGTTTGAATCACGATGAGAGGTGGCACTTACAGTTGTGGGATCCAGTCTACCTCCAATGAATAGAATCGGTGCGTGTAAGCTGGAGCTACCAACAGCTTGAACGGGTGGTTGGTGGGATGTTGGATAGCGACGTGTGCCAATGAAATTGAAGTAAATCTGGCTTGAGTCGGTAAAGTGAGGGGCAACGGGCAGACCGAGATGTTCAATGCTATTGAGAACGTCAATTGGTCGTACTTTGTCACCAATGGGACCATCACCAAGAAAGGTCTGCGTTGGACCGAAGGTAGGCACCGAGACAAGGGTCAAATTGAGAGACGCTGTGAAAGCATGAGCATATAGCGCGTCCGCTTCTCTCTTGATAAGCAAGTTTAACGCTGTTCCTAATGAGCTCAGCGCACCACTGATGCATGGCAATGCCAAAGCACCATAAATCAGTCCTTCGATGTCTGACAAGCGAATGTACAGACTGCTGATACTTTCCGAGGCTTCGAAGCTTTCAGGAGAGGCGCGCAAGGGATGCTCATACAATGCCAGCAAGGCATCATCTACCCGACTAGCCAACGTGCTAGCACTATCGTCTTGGCCTGCCAAAGCACAGGCGGAAGGACCAACACGTATACACTCTTCATAGAAGTATAGCAGCAGCGCTTCGGCATCGCCAAATGATTCTCCTGTAAATCAGGTACGAGATGATTAGGGAATGAGGTCAGACATAAGGAAGATGTAAGAAGACAGGCCGGAAAGATCGAGCGTCAGGAGTACGCACCTCCTATTCGTTCGTCGATACGATGGTTCAGTGCATAATTGACATCCACCACACCATCCAACACAAATCTACCAACCTGCTCAGGGAACAAGGTGAGGTAGACTATAAGCGACAACGCAAGGGAAGAATCTGTAAGCTAGAATCCCCGCCCGCATTTACAATCTGAGCATGTATACTTACAGGCACCAAATACGGTACCATATGAAAGACCTTGATAGTGCATAGGCTCCACAGCATCGATGACGCGGCGCATGAACTCCATATCCATGGCGTTGTAATAACTGCCCATGTATTGACCCAGCTTGAGCGCTTCCGGCGAAGAAAGAGCAACGCAATCAAGTCTCTGTTCATCGTCCTTGGCTTGCAGTTGGGCTTTGACAGCTTTCCTCTGGACCTTCGAGAGTCGTCTAACCGGTGGCACCTGAACTGTAGTGCGATTTTGCTGAAGAGCGGCTTGCTGCGCGTTCGGATAACAAGTGATGGGTCCCGGCCCACTGCTTCCGATCCCGCGTGGGTCCCAACCAATAAGTTGGTAGTGCGCACCGCCGCCAGACAGGTGCGTGAGTAGATCTACGTTACTGCTGAGGTACTTGCTGCCCAAGCCACCAGGCCCGCCAGGGTTGAGAAAGAGGCTTGAAGGCAGAAATGTAAGTCGGTGTAAGTATGTATCCGGACTGACAAATTGTTTTACAGCTTGTTATGGCATACAGCAGCACTCACGTCTTCTTTACATGCTTGTGAGGGCGAAAGCGAAGTAAGGTCAGATTGGCCGTGCCGGCTACACGGTCAGCATAGTCAAATGGAATGACGAGGCTGGCACATTGGAAGCGGGGGTCGGCCTGCTGCTTAGTCGTCAAGAGACTGGCACACAAGTTTGATTCACCAGCTGTTTTCCACATCAGGGCGGGTGGTCTTCCCGATGGTAAGCTTGACACATACGCATCCATCACCTCGCTGGCTCGTCTGCTATCCATAGCGAGGGCCACTCTGCAAAGAAGATTCAGTAGAATCCCTGCTTTGAAGAGACAACGAAGTTCCTGTTTTAACATCATAGCAGACGATACTCTATGACAAGGTAATGGTTGAGATGAGACCTTTAGTCATATCCAGCGACAAAAGGGGCAAAGCTGTTCAAGATAAGGATGGTGATAGTGATGCTGCCAGCAACGAAAAAAAGACGGTGCTGAATAGAACATGTAAGGGCCCTTCGCATTTCCCGTCCGAGTTATTCCCAGCGCACGCGCATGTTGTAATCTACTCAGCATTCCGTCGTTGTCGTGCTTAGAAGCACCACCACCCGATCTGGCACCTTTAAAGCAACCATATGCAAACGAGAAGGCTGATTCATATGTGCAGGAAGTGCGAGCGCGACACAGGAAACACAGCTAGATTCGGGACGGAAGCTCGATGTGGAATGGGCCTCCTCGACTGTTGCTATGCTTAAGTGCTACCAATATTCATTTGACTCAAAGAGGACGATGAAATCTTGTGTTTTCGAATCGGGGAAGCAGAGACAAGCAAAGGCGAACAGGGCGGAATAGATGGAACTGCTTTCGGAATAGTTGCGAGAGGAGGCAGCGAGGTTGGTCACAGGCTTGAGAGCGCTTGGAACGTGCGCTAGCTTCTTTGGCGCGCCGGAACTGGGATAAAGGCGTAAGAATTAGGTAAGCAGAGGAGAGCTGACATGTCAAACAGCTCATCCAGCTCCGCTCCTTACCTTCTTCTCACACCATCACTCGCCCACCGATTGCTGCTGCGATAAGGCAAATTTTCACCCTCCCTCCCTTTCCCTCATTTTCCGTGTATCTAACGGGTTCACGCACCTTCTGCTCCGCTCACACGCGACGCTCGACCGGCCTGTGCCCTGTACGGCCACGGCTGGGAGCTCGCGAGCGACTCGCTCGAGTACGGCAATCAATTTATGTCTCTCTTTACACCTGTCCCGGCCAAATGCGATGGTGTGACTAACCGGAGTCCCAGCAACGATGATCGCGATACAAACGGTGGAAGGAAGCTCGGCTGCACGTCGTGCACAGAAGGTACATGCGAGTTGCATGCGACGTGTCCGCCTCCAAAACCGCTTGGCCACTTCCAACTCCTCTCGAACCACTTTGAGCCGCTCTTCCTCGGGCTCACTTTTGTATGATCAGCAAATCATTGGAAAGGAACATGCACGGCCTATCGCGACGATTTGCGAGCTGCAATTGGCATCCATGCAGACGCGCAAATAGGCAACAAGCGATGTCTGGACTCAGTGGCGTACAAAGCTCTCGACCCTCAACCGGACATTTGCCTTCCTTCGCGCTCTGCGGCCAAAGCCGAGTTTCGCCCGGCATCGTTATCGTAGGGCTTAGCCTCGCAGTAGGCCAAGATGCCTTGATTGTCGTCATGGAAGTTGATGGGCATTTCAACGGCAGACTCCACGTCCATCCTCGCCGTCGCTTCGAGTTCAAGCCGCGTGCCCTTGTACGAGTCCGGGTGGACGCCGACGATGACAAACTTGCCATCCTCGTGGGACCGGTCGTCAAGCACGACAAACGAGACGAACGCATACGTCGTCCGCTTCTCGAACAGCTCCGGATAGACGTAGTCGCGCGCGAGCTTGCACGGCGTCCAGCCGACAAAGTCGCCCAAGACGGGCGTCGGCTGGATTTTGTCGTCGAGGCTTGCTCGGCGGCTCGACATTGCGCCTCGACCCAGTCGGCAGGGAAGGGGCGCGATGCGTGGTGAAGAGCGCCACATCCTCGGCGTCGATCCAGGTTCATTCAGGCGCCGGAGAAGTCATGGTGGCATTTTCACTAGCTGGCGGTGATGGGTGAGCAAAGGAACGAGGTTCAGATGGTGGTTGTAAACTGAGCTTTCGCACCCGCTGGAAGCCCGCACAAATCATCTAAGCGCTCAGTATCTTGGATTGGCATAAAATCTGGCTTCGTTTTGGTCTTCATCTGCTGAGGTTGAACTATACTCGAATTTGTCGGGCAGCGTGTTTTACAATAGTTGCGTTCTCACCCACCCCGGCTAAGCGTCACTCGCTGTGATGAGAAACGATTGAATTGCTGCTGAAGACCTAGTGTGAGGCCGTCAAGCTCGATGAGGCTCCCTGCCCGCCGTAAAAGGGGCTGGACGAACGCAAGGACGAGCAAGCTAAGGGAGGGAGTACAGGGAGGGATAATTTGCGCGCTAGACGGTGACCAGCCTAGCGACGAAGACAGAGATGATGGGAGAGAGGGTGAAATGTATATACATGAAACGAGGCATATAAACAAGGCATAGAAGAGGAAGGCATACATGAACTAGGCGTATGAAGGTGGCAAGCTCCGCTCGCCCAGATGCTCTCACCCTTTTGCACGAGATGCAGCCATTTGAAAATTTTCAAATGGGCCGTCTTCCTTTTGTAGTTCACGTGCCAAACACAGCCGGCAAACCCCCTCAAAACCCCAAAGACCGAATAGCTGTTCGAAAGCTTTCTACTACCATCAGGCTTGACCTTCAGTCCAGAAACGCATCGGTACTTGTATGAACTACGTGAGTAGTCATGGCTCTTGTCATGCGAACGAAAAGATCGATATAGAGGCCAAGTAACCAACAGCGGGTCGTACATGGCGATTTTGTGTTGCGAGTGCCTAGCCATATCGCTAAATGATAGTCAAGAATGGCACTGTAAGTGCTGTAAAGGAGGGGTCTGCGGAAGTAGTAGAAAGCGCATAGCTCGCCGAAGCTGTGACCGCGTCGAATGACGATGCGGGAGCAGCAGTCGGAGAAACGATTTTCGTCGAAGCTGTGTCCATGCCAGATGATGATGACCCAGCAACGATCGACCCGTTCCCAAACATTGCGGTTGGTGGTATGGTTGCTGAAGAAGAGGTTGTACCGGGCGCGCCAGGACAATTTGCATCGTTTAATATTCCGCCAAGGAGACTCGCGGGAACTGTGTTGACACCCTTGGCCAGATCGCACACGATTTGCTTGCCTACAGAGTTTATTCCGCTGATTGTGTTTCCGTTCTTCGCCTGCGTCAGCAGTCCTGCAATGCCTGGGATAACAGAACCCAGAATGAGACCATTGCCGGTGATCAGTCCAAGCAGACCCGTGATGGACGAGATGCCAGATGGTCTGAGCGTAGCCGTGGGAACTGGGTTTCAGAGTTGTCCCTTCTAAGAAACTCACCTCCCGCTCTTGGCAATTCGCATCGCTGGCAATCGCTTTGCAAGTCATCAGCTCTCGGAGCTTGACCTTCAAAAGCTGTTCGACTTCGACAAGGACAGGGCGTTCTCCTGCTCATGGAGCTTGGCGATGGCGAACACCGAAGGCCTCTTGCCTTTGAGACTTTACTCCAGATGGTTTCCTGACGCTTACTTCAAGATACGATGACCCGAAGCGACACTGCGAAGTGACATCCATGAGCGTTGTTAGCAAGCCATCCTTGGATCTTGGCGCACTTGGCGAGCAGCAATCGGAAGAAGCAGAATTGTCATCGCTCTTCTTGGGTGTCAAACGGGTTTGTCCGTCCGACTCCTTGGATTGAGCTTCGAAGGAGTAACTTGGCTCGCGACCTTCCCCCTTCCGTTGCGGTTTGCAGTGCGTCGGCCAACTTGGTCCCAGCGGCGATTGTTTGGGGTACCGGTGTTGCGAGCATGGTACCTGATGTCGGCATTGACCTTGAGGCTCACAGGGACTCGCAACGAACGAACGATGCGGCGGTTGAAGAACTCATCGGACGTGGATGTAGGCAACTGCATCACCAATCCAGCGCCCGCTGCACGCTGTGAAATTTGTCCGTGTTTGCATTTGGATAGTCCCGTTGTTTACGTTCATTCCAGGTGGGATGCCTTGTTGACCGTCATAGTCGCAGCGGGTGTACAAGTGTTTGCAGACTAACCAAGCGGAGTCATAAATGGTGATGAGATGAGGGGTTTTCAGAGGTCACTTGCGGTGAATTTGGAACGCACAAGTTATGATCGACGTCATAGCTTGGTTCGACAAAAGCGCAACCCGGCGTTGGACATGGCTGCAGATAAGTCCTAAGGGAGCTAGCATGATCCCTGGCTTGAACCGGACCCCGCCGAACGTGGCATTCTGTTCTTTTGCTCCGCAGTAGAAGGTAGGGAGCACCACTGCTGCTCCTCTTCTCGTAAGGGCTGGAGCGACTTCATTTTACAGAACGACAGAGATACAAGGCTTCATTCAGCGGCTCCAATCCAACATGATCACGCTCAGTGACCAACAAGTCCGGCCATCGCAGAGCGAGAGGAGCGTTCGAATCTATTGGCCGGATAATGGCTCCAGCAACGGTCTAACACACCAGAACTGGGTTGTCTGCGACAGCAAGAGGCTTGCGGGAGACGCCGCTAGGCGACCCACACGCTTTCGGCAAGTCATCTCGGCCTCCAACGAGGGGTAAAGGACCACATAAATCAACTTGCGCGACACAGCATTCCTGCAGACATGCCGATTTTTGGATCCTGGTAGTCGCTATCACGAGCTCCACGACAAGCAAGGACAATCAACGAGCTTACTCGGCCGAGCAGAAACACATTTCCGGTATCGACGATTCATTCCATGCGGGAGATCAAGGTGCTGGTTAGCGCGTGCATCTCCGCGATGGCCTTGGAATATCGACCGAGTTTCGGGGATTTTTATTTAATCTTCTCAATCCCTTAGTCCAATCGCATTTCTCGGAAAGAAACAGAACCTCTTCAATGAAAGCGATCAACAATAGTCGCTGATTTGTGGCACAATCAACCTGGTTGTACAATGCGCGCCTCGCTTGCTTTGGCCAGAGACAAGCCGATCTCAGACCTTGTGTCTTCGTCGGCACCGTTCTGGATGCCTTCGCATGTGCCAATCATGCTCTTCGAACCTAGTACCGCGGTATGACGTCCAAGTCAGAGGCGCAGCTCAACTCTGAGGCTGACAATCACCATTTATCTGCTTTGTTGTCGAGTCCTATTTTGCGAGGCAGTCACCCGAGCAAAACGCCGGCATCGAAGTCTTGACATCTGAACCACCGCTGGCACTGAACCCCAAAACCAAAGCACACCCGTCAGACAGCCGGATTCGGGCACCTAGTACGGTGTTTGCCCTGTGCTTGCTTGCTCATCGACGTAAATGGCTATGCACTCGACCAACGCTTGTGCAAACCGTAAACAGGTGTGGTAGATATGCAGCCAATCGTAGTTAATTTTCGCTCAAGGTATGGTAAGCGGATTGAGGCACTGGTGACCAACCCTAAGCCTCATGCCTCTTTCCTTGCAGATTGGGATGGCGCTCACCCGCCGACCAACTCCGGGAGCGTCGAAGTGTCAAAAACCAAATCAGTCGGCAATCGAGGTGCATTCAGGAGAACTCGCTAAACGCCTCAAAGCTTCAAGCTTCCTTGTGATCAGGTAGGCGAGCTGAATACCTAAGCGAAGCAAAACGAGAATCCGGCAATCCTGGAGCAACCCCGCGAAGCCATCAAGCCTTGCCCTTCGTCGTCACCGACGGCGTCCGTGCGCTCAAATGCAAGCTACGCTAGGAACGCAAAAGCCCACGCTTCATCATCATATCATCTTGCAGCGGCAGCAGCAGCAACTTCTCGTCCTCTCCTCTCCCCGCTCCTGCTTCGTCCGTTACTCCCTTGCGTCGCTGTGCGCCCCTCTCGCCCTCCCAATTAAGTGGCTGTTCTATTACAGGTTGTCTGTGTGAACTTGCCGCTGCCGATAAGCTTTGATTTGCCTTTGCTTGCAAGGTCCGCTTTGCCACTCAGACACTTGCCGCCTGTTTGTTAGTGTGCAGACTTGCAGGCCGCCTCTCATCCGCATCTTCATGCAAGGTGAGCAACGCCGGCAACAAGTCGTGATTCAGATAACCTTTTTGGGCAACGATGGGGGGCTCCCAGTCTTGCCGGAATGCAATTGCTTAAGTTTCTGTCCGCTGGATTGGTTCCATTGGCCCAAGTAGAGCTGCCTCTGTCCTGGTGCTTTGCGTGGATTACAAGCTGCAGTCTACCAGAGCCTTCAACTTCATCATGCAGTAGACTGCGTGCGCCAAGCAAACCGACTTGTCGGGCAGCCTTTTCGCACAACCTGTGCCTCCCTAGCGTCGGGCTCCGAGCTGGTGTAGCAGGCGCTCCATCGGGAATGCTTGTCAAAGTCGCCTGTTTGCGAATTGGGCTGCTTCACAGCGAATTGTCTGTCCAGCTTCTGTCCCTCCGACATCGAATCAGCTCTGACGCTGATCTGCATCCGTTCGGCATCCTCTCTTGCCGACTCCCTAGATGCCCGCTTCTTCTTCTTTGATCTGCTTTCCTGCAATGCTCATTCGGACACCGCTAGTCCGCTCGTATGCTCGTATAGCGATGGCTGCCATGCTTCCCAACGGTACATATAAGCCCCCTCATCTTGGTACACTTCTCCGCACGCCCTCAGCGTACTCTTTCTTTCCTTCATCCCAGCCCGTATAGCGTCTGACCAGTCTCATCACCGCAGCCTTTGGCGAGTGAACCGCCTTGGATCTCTGGTTCTTGTCACCACGTGGTCTCGCATCGATCTCGTGACATGCTCTCCGCACAACAACAAATCAGTTGCCAGCCTGTAGCTTCTAGAAACCCGGCTCTCTATCATGCGTTCGAGTGCCACTGTAGGCCTTACCCCTCAGCAGCTGCTGGACCGTCGTCGTGCGCAGAATAAGCTGGCGCAGAGACGCTTCCGAGAGAAGGCGCGCATGGCGCGATCGGCTGGTTTGGATGTTCCGTCATCGGACCTGCCTGCTTTCCCCTCGCACCTTGGTTTGACTCGTGCCACTTCAATGCCTCCTCGCAAGGTGAGTATGGCACCCAGAGTCCGCTCATCTTCTTCCGACTCCTCTTCGTCGTCTTCGTCGTCAACAGTCTCGCTCTCATCGCAGGTGTCGAGCCCGACAACGTCATGCACAGAGCTCAACACTCGCACCGGGCCGTATTTCCACGACATGCAACCTAACAAGCTGACGGCTGTCGCCGACATGCCGCCTACATCTGGCTTCCCGGTCCACGAGATCAAGTCTGAGCTGAACATTCCCGAAACGTGTGTCTACATGCCATCACCGCCGGCACCTACCACGTTCCTTGCGCCCAGCTACGCATCGCTGAACGCTGTTTTCCCGCAACAGCTTCCTCTGATGCCGCAGCCGCCCCCGTCGTCCGAGCCACTCACCTACGCGAGCCTGGCCGGTTCGAATCGCAACATCGGGCTCAAGATGATCGGCATCCACGCTGGCCCTTCCCTGATGAATCAGCCGCAGCCGAGCGCGTCACTGCCGCTGTGGCCGTCGCGCTTGCACTCGATCCTTCCAAGTGCCACTGCGGAACGTGTACCCCAGGATGTCCCTCAACACAGTCAGCCGCTGTTCTCAACTTCGTTTGAGAACCTGCTTCGCTTCCTTTCAGAGCCGTCTTCGACAAGTTCGAGCGCGGGCGATGACTTCAGCGTCAGCGCGGCGTGCTTCTCTCCCGCGACTGCAGCTACTTCGCTGTCCGATTCCGAAACCTTGTCGCTTTTGTTGCTCTCGAACAAGCTCCACACATCAGACAGCGACGCCGAGGCCGGCCGCTGTGCAGCTGTGCACATGGACAAGGCTATCTCTTAGGGTTAGGGTTAGGGTTAGGGTTAGGGTTAGGGTTAGGGTTAGGGTTAGGGTTAGGGTTAGGGTTAGGGTTAGGGTTAGGGTTAGGGTTAGGGTTAGGGTTAGGGTTAGGGTTAGGGTTAGGGTTAGGGTTAGGGTTAGGGTTAGGGTTAGGGTTAGGGTTAGGGTTAGGGTTAGGGTTAGGGTTAGGGTTAGG